>NW_027397064.1:69067786-69278235 GCF_003265705.2 Callorhinus ursinus | reverse complement strand
TTGATTGGATTATTTGTTCTTTGGGTGTTGAGTTTGATAAGTTCTTTATAGATTTTGGATACTAGCCTTTATCTGATATGTCATTTGCAAATATCTTCTCCCATTCTGTCGGCTGTCTTTTGGTTTTGTTGACTGTTTCCTTTGCTGTGCAAAAGCTTTTTATCTTGATGAAGTCCCAATAGTTCATTTTTGCCCTTGCTTCCCTTACCTTTGGCGAAGTTTCTAGGAAAAAGTTGCTGCAGCTGAGGTCAAAGAAGTTGCTGCCTGCGTTCTCCTTTAGGATTTTGAGGGACTCCTGTCTCACATTCAGGTCTTTCATCCATTTTGAGTCTATTTTTGTGTGTGGTGTAAGGAAATGGTCCAGTTTCATTCTTCTGCACGTGGCTGTCCAATTTTCCCAACACCATTTGTGAAGGGACTGTCTTTTTTCCGCTGGACATTCTTTCCTGCTTTGTCGAAGATTAGTTGACCATAGAGTTGAGGATCCATTTCTGGGTTCTCTATTCTGTTCCACTGATTTTTGTGTCTGTTTTTGTGCCAGTACCATACTGTCCTGATGATTACAGCTCTGTAATAGAGCTTGGAGTCCGGAATTGTGATGCCTCCAGCTTTGTTTTTCTTTTACAACATTCCTCTGGTTATTCGGGGTCTTTTCTGGTTCCATACAAATTTTAGGATTATTTGTTCCATTTCTTTGAAAAAAGTTGATGGTATTTTGATAGGGATTGCGTTAAATGTGTAGACTGCTCAAGGTAGCATAGACATTTTCACAATATTTGTTCTTCCAATCCATGAGCATGGAAAGTTTTTCCATTTCTTTGTGTCTTCCTCAATTCCTTTCATGAGTATTTTATAGTTTTCTGAGTACAGATTCTTTGCCTCTTTGGTTAGATTTATTCCTAGGTATCTTATGGCTTTGGGTGCAACTGTAAATGGGATTGACTCCTTAATTTCTCTTTCTTCTGTCTTGTTGTTGGTGTATAGGAAGGCCACTGATTTCTGTGCATTGATTTTATATCCTGCCACTTTACTGAATTCCTGTATGAGTTCTAGCAGTTTTGGGGTGGAGTCTTTTGGGTTTTCCACATAAAATGTCATATCATCTACAAAGAGTGAGAGTTTGACTTCTTCTTTGCCAATTTGGATGCCTTTTATTTCTTTTGTTGTCTGATTGCTGAGGCTGGGACTTCTAGTACTATGTTGAATAGCAGTGGTGCTAGTGGACATCCCTACCGCATTCCTGACCTTAGGGGAAAAGCTCTCAGTTTTTCCCCATTTAGAATGATATTTGCTGTGGCTTTTTCATAGATGGCTTTTATGATATTGAGGTATGTACCCTCTATCCCTACACTCTGAATAGTTTTAATCAAGAAAGGATGCTGTACTTTGTCAAATGCCTTTTGTGCATCTATTGAGAGGATCATATGGTTCTTGTTCTTTTTATTAATGCAGTGTATCACATTGATTGATTTACGGATGTTGAACCACTCTTGCAGCCCAGGAATAAATCCCACTGGGTTGTGGTGAATAATCCTTTGAATGTACTATTGGATCCTATTGGCTAATATTTTAGTGAGAATTTTTGCATCCATGTTCATCAGGGATATTGGTCTGTAATTCTCCTTTTTGATGAGGTCTTTGTCTTGTGTTGGGATCAAGGTAATGCTGGTCTCATAAAATGAGTTTGGAAGTTATCCTTCCATTTCTATTTTTTGGAACAGTTTCAGAAGAATAGCTATTAATTCTTCTTTAAATGTTTGGTAGAATTCCCCTGGGAAGCCATCTGGCCCTGGGCTCTTGTTTGTTGGGAGATTTTTGATTACTGCTTCAACTTCTTTACTGGTTATGGGTCTGTTCAGGTTTTCTATCTCTTCCTGGCTCAGTTTTGGTAGTTTATACGTCTCTAGGAATGCAGCCATTTCTTCCAGATTGTCTAATTTACTGGCATATAGTTGCTCATAATATGTTCTTATAATTGTTTGTATTTCTTTGGTGTTGGTTGTGATCTCTCCTCTTTCATTCATGATTTTATTTATTTGGGTCCCTTCTCTTTTCTTTTTGGTAAGTCTGGCCAGGGGTTTATCAATCTTATTAATTCTTTCAACGAACCAGCTCCGAGTTTCGTTGATCTGTTCTACTGTTCTTTTGGTTTCTTTTTCATTGATTTCTGCACTGATGTTTATTATTTCTCTTCTTCTGCCGGTTTTAGGCTTTATTTGCTGTTCTTTCTCCAGCTCCTTCAGGTGTAGGGTTAGGTTGTGTATTTGAGACCTTTCTTGTTTCTTGAGAAAGGCTTGTATTGCTTATATACTTCCCTCTTAGGACTGCCTTTGCTGCCTCCCAAAGATTTTGAACATTTCATTTGTTTCCATGAATTTTTTAAATTCTTTAATTTCCTGGTTGACCCATTCATTCTTTAGTAAGATGCTCTTTAGCCTCCATGTATTTGAGTTCTTTCCAACTTTCCTCTTGTGATTGAGTTATAGTTTCAAAGCATCGTGGTCCGAAAATATGCTGGGAATGATCCCAATCTTTTGGTACTGGTTTAGACCTGATTTGTGATCCAGGATGTGATCTATTCTGGAGAATGTTCCATGGGCACTAGAGAAGAATGTGTATTCTGTTGCTTTGGGATGGAAGGTTCTGAATATATCTGTGAAGTCCATCTGGTCCAATGTGTCATTTAAAGCCTTTATTTCCCTGTTGATCCTTTGCTTAGATGATCTGTCCACTTCAGTGAGGGGGGTGTTAAAGTCCTCCACTACTATTGTATTATTGTCAATGTGTTTTTTGATTTTGTTATTAATTGGGTTATATAATTGGATGTTCTCATGTTAGGGGCGTAGATATTTACAATTGTTAGATCTTTTTGTTGGATAGACCCTTTAAGTAGGATATAGTGTCCTTCCTCATCTCTTATTATAGTCTTTGCTTTAATATCTAATTGTCTGATATAAGGATTGTCACTCCAGCTTTCTTTTGATGTCCACTGGCATGGCAAATTGTTTTTCCACCCCCTCACTCTAAGTCTGTAGTCTAAAATGAGTCTCTTGCAGACAGCATATCGATGGGTCTTTTTTTTTATCCAATCTGATACCCTGTGTCTTTTGATAGGGCCATTTAGCCCAATTACCTTCAGGGTAACTACTGAAAGATATGAATTTAGTGCCATCGTATTGCCTGTAAAGTGACTGTTACTGTATATTGTCTCTGTTTCTTTCTGGTCTATGTTACTTTTAGGGTCTCTCTTTGCTTAGAGGACCCCTTTCAATATTTCTTGTAGGGCTGGTTTGGTGTTTGCAAATTCTTTTAGTTTTTGTTTGTCCTGGAAGCTTTTTATCTCTCCTTCTATTTTCAATGACAGCCTACCTGGATATAGTATTTTTGGCTGCATATTTTTCTCCTTTAGTGCCCTGAATATATCATGTCAGTCCTTTCTGGCCTGCCATGTCCCTGTGGATAGGTCTGCTGCCAATCTAATGTTTCTACCATTGTAGGTTACAGACCTCTTGTTCCGAGCTGCTTTCAGGATTTTCTCTTTGTCTCTGAGACTTGTGAGTTTTACTATTAGATGTCGGGGTGTTGACCTATTTTTATTGATTTTGAGAGGGGTTCCTTGTGCCTCCTGGTTTTGATGCCTGTTTCCTTCCTCAAATTAGGGAAGTTCTCTGCTATAATTTGCTCTAGTATACCTTCTGCCTCCCTCTCTCTTTCTTCTTCTTCTTCTGGGATCCCAATTATTCTAATATTGTTTCATCTTATAGTATCACTTATCTCTTGAATTCTCCCCTCAGGATCCAGTAGTTGTTTATATCTCTTTCTCAGCTTCTTTATTCTCCATCATATATATAGTGATCTTCTATATCACTAATTCTCTCTTCTGCCTCATTTATCCTAGCAGTTAGAGCCTCCATTTTTTATTGCACCTCATTAATAGCCTTTTTGATTTCGACTTGGTTAGATTTTAGTTCTTTTATTTCTCCAGAAAGGGATTCTTTAGTATCTTGTGCTTTTTTTTCAAGCCCAGCTAGTATCTTTATAATCGTCATTCTGAACTCTAGTTCCAACATCATAGTAATGTCTGTATTGATTAGGTCCCTGGCAGTTGGTACTGCCTCTCATTTTTTTTTTTTTGAGATGAGTTGTTCTGTTTTGTCATTTTGTCCAGAGAAGAATGGATGAATGAGAGAACAAAATGCTAATAAAGGAACAACGACCCCAGAAAAATATACACTAAACAAATCAGAAGAGACCCAAAACTGGGGGGAAAAAGGAAAAAGAAAAAAGAATATGATTAGGCTGGTGAATAGAACAGAACCACACACTAGATTTTGGGTCTATTTCGGTCTGTTAGAAGAAACTGCCTCCAAAAATTTTAAAGAAAGAAAAACTTATATATGTACAAAAATAAGGGTAAATAGAAGGAAGGGATGGAATATGACTGTAAAGATGAAAATTAAAAAAGATTTTAAAAAAGGAATTGATAAGAAGCTGGTTGAAAAAAGAAGAAAAAAATTTTTTTTAAAAAGGAGAGAAAGTGATCAGGCAGGAGACTAGAACAAAGCCATACACTAGATTTAGGGTATATTTTGGCTGTTAGGAGAAACTGTGTTCCAAAATTTTAAAGAAAGAAAAACTTGTATATACACAAAAGATAAGGTTAAATACAATGAAGGGATAGAATATGACTGTAAAAATGAAAATTAATAAAGACTTTAAAAGAGGAATTGATAAGATGTTGGTTGAAAAAGGAAAGAAGAAAATTTCAATAAAAAAGAAATAGAAAAAGAAAAAATAATGAAAATTAAGAAAATTAATTTTGAAAGACTAAAGAATCATGGGAAAAAGCCATGAATTCTATGTGCTGTATCCCCATAGCGCTGGAGTTTTGCAGTTCTCATTGATTGGTAAACTTGGTCTTGGCTGGATGTTCTTGCTGATCTTCCGGGGGAGGGGCCTGTCACAGTGATTCTCAGATGTCTTTGCCTGAGGCGGAATTGCACCGTCCTTGCCAGGGGCCAGGCTAAGTAATCTGTTCGGGTTTGCTCTCAGTAGTTTTGTTCCCTGAAAGCTTTCCCTACAGCTTTAGGGGACAAGAATGAAAATGGCAGCCTCCCAATCTCTGGCCCCAGAGGAGCTGAGTGCTTGGGGCCCCACTTCTCAGTGAGCCCTCAGAGAAAAGAAGTCAATCACTCCTGTCTCCCAGGCTGCACTCCGTGCTCACGAGGCCTGTGACTGAGTGTTTCTATCTCTGGCACATGACCCCGTTTGGAGTCTCCAAACCCAGCAGATTCCTGTGGTGCACTCCCGTGCTGCTCCTTCCAGGGGAGGAAGGGGAGTCTCCCTGGATCTGCTGCTTGTTGGGTCCCTGCTCAAAGAGTAGTGGCCTGAGTGTGCCGTGGATCACAGTTTATGGCAACCCAAAGCTGAGAGCCCACTCCTTGGCTCCGTCTCTGCAGCTGGATTCCCCGCTCTGATACCTGGGAGCTCTGCCACACTCAGGCACCCCTGGTCTTTCTGTGACCTCTCAGGGTCCTGAGACCACACTGTCCCAGCGAGTGTTCCACCCCCTGTTTAGCCACTGGAGTGACGTCCCTCAGCAGAGCAGACTTCTAAAAGTTCCAATTTTGTGCTCTGCTGCTCTATCACTTGCCAGTAGCAGCTGATGGAGGCAGCCTCTCCCCCGCAATCTATCTTCCCAAATATCGCCTCAGATTCAATTCTCTGCATGTCCTACCTTCCAGAAAGTGGTTGCTTTTCTATTCATAGAATTGCTGCTATTCTTTTCTTTGATCTCCTCTTGAGTTTGTAGGTGTTCAGAATGGTTTGATAACTATCTAGCTGAATTCCTGGGACCCTACAAAATTTAGGTCTCCTACTTCTCCGCCATCCTGCTCCTCCTGTGCTTACTCTTCTACAACTCTCAAATTTTCTATAATGATCAAGCATTATCTTAGTATTTACTTTGTACATAATTACACATGACTCAGAGCTCCCTTTGCTAGCAACATCTACCTTGAGCAAAGTTATATTGCATCAGGAACATCAGCTGGTTATTGTCTAGGGCATATCTTTGGAATTTGAGTTTAAAGTTAATTTCTTCATCTTTGCCACTGTGTAAAAGGTGGTCAGACAGAAGTAGTGGGCAGCAGAATTATGGTTTAGGGTAATTATTGTTAATACAATACTTTTTTCCCCCTTCTTTATGTTTGGCTGTTAGGGAAAAATGATCACTAATCACTGATTTTGTACTATTGGCCTCAGGAGAGAGCCTCAAATCCCAAAATGTTAAATAAAACATTTATATTTGCTTCTATTTGCATCTCACTACGCAATGGCTTTTTGTGGTATGAAGTAAGTGTTATGGAGTCTGGGGCTCCTGTGAAAACATGGGGCATCTGCTTGAATGCCAGGGAACCCCTGTTGTTCTTCTTGGGTAGTTTTCCTGAGATGGAATTCATATGTGTTACAATTCACCCATTTAAAGCACACATTCTATAGTTCTTAGTATGTTTAATTGTGCAACCATCACCCCCAATCAATTTAAGAACATTTTTACCACCCCAAAAAGAAATGCCATATCCTTTAGGCATCACCCCCAATCCTTCCTTCCTCCTTAGCCTCTGGCAACCACTAATCTACATTTTATCTTTGAAGACGTGCCTGCTCTGAACATTTCATGTAAGTGGACTCAAAACAGACCCTTGTTCTTAATCCAGTAATTTATAGAAGATTTGGGTATTTCACAGAGCTATATAGACTTTTTTTCTTTTTTAGAGAGAGAGCATGTGCACACATATATACATGCAAGTAGAGGTGGGGAGTGGGGACAGAGGGAAAAGAAGAGAGAGAATCTTATGCAGGCTCTGCACCCAGCAAGAGCCCAAGGCAGGGCTTGATCTCACAACCCTGAGATCATGACCTGAGCTGAAATAAAGAGTCCGATGCTCAACTGACTGAGCCACCCAGGTGCCCTGAGCTATATAGATTTCCCATTAAAAAAACTTACATGTGTTGGTATTTTCAGTCTCCCACCAACTAATAACGGGTGAAAGTTACTGTATGTCAGCTGTCTGTTATCCGTCCATTTGTTTACCCTTTCATAGGCAGTCCAGCGCAAACCAATCCATAAAGTAGCCTCCATATCCGGAAGCAAGGATGTAATAAAATCTGTCAGAAAGAGATTTTTTTTTAAGCATTTGACTTATTCAAATTAAAGGTACACTAAAACTGTCAATGAATACCTCTTGCTTACCAACAAAGATACTCTTTTACCTATTCTGTAACAAAGTAGTTTAATAAGATTTTTTAAATATGCTAATTCCCCAAAGCCTCTCAGAACTAACTTGGTCCCCAGATCAGAATAATACATGTTTCCAAAACAATTCCGTTACCTTGTTCTCTCTGGCTTAGCACTGAAGGAAGGGTGCCACCATATGTGCGACAAGTATCACTCGCTTGGGAAAATGTGAGAGACTTTGGTTTGATTTTTAGGAAACACTGCAAACAAAAAACATCTATGAAGCATAAGATTCCAGACACAGGAAAGCTCACATAGGAAGTTAACACCTCATCTTTTAGAGGGCTGCTAATTTTTGGTCTGTGAAATATGGAAATTAGCAAAGTAGTACTATACAAATGCAGATCTACACTCTCAATATAAACAACTAAAGAGTGGTCTATTAGTCAAACTATTTTTTAAAAAAATCTCCCATTTACGGCTTCCTATGTGCTAAACAGTTTGCATAATACTATCTCATTTAATTCTCACAACAAATGGGGAAACCGAGGCACAGGGCAGTTGAGTAACTTCACCTATAAGTGAAATAGCCAGGCTGTGGTATTGTCAGCACTTAGATTCTGTTCCATCTGACTCCAAAGGCTGCCCTTGTAATCATCACCTCCTTATATAAAAACACACATTAAAAAAAAAAATCATCCCCCCCTTTTTTTGTTATGTTCAATTAGCCAGCATATAATACTTCATTAGTTTTCGATGTAGTGTTCAACGATTCATTAGTTGCATATGACACCCATTGCTCATCACCATATGTGCTCTCCTTAATACCCAACACCCAGTTACTCCATCCCCCCACCCTCATCCCCCTTTCTTTGGGTAGGATATTTTAATTCAAATTTACATCAACTATGTAAATTAATTTAGTCCCAGTATCTTTGGAGGGAAAAAAAGATTGTTCTAATTTTATTTTTTAATTTTTTAATAATATTTGTATTTTTTTTTTAAGACTTTATTTATTTGACAGAGAGACACAGCGAGAGAGGGAACACAAGCAGGGGGAATGGCAGCTAGAGGGAGAAGCAGGCTTCCCGCGGAGCAGGGAGACTGATGCGGGACTCGATCCCAGGACCCTGGGATCATGACCTGAGCTGAAGGCAGACACTTAACGACTGAGCCACCCAGGTGCCCCAAATTGTTCTAATTTTAAAAAGCCAAAATATGTCCTTACTATTTTAGCTTCAGTGCAGATGCTTTCAGTTGTCAGACACATATCTTCCTTTTTCTTTTTGATATGATCATATTAGTGTGGATTGATACACCCTAAATAGTGTTCTTTGAACAATTCTACAAAATGCTTTTTTTTTCAGCCTCCTTAGAGACTGGAGTGGCCAATGAGCTATATGTCATTGGGTAGCTTCTAGAAAAGACCCTAGACAGAACACCCTGAACTTGAGCTTGGAAGCTTTATTATGTTAAAGATGACAGAGCAAAAAGAATAAAGGAGCCTGGATTTGAAGATGTGGTGGAGCTTCCATACCAGCCCCAGCCCACTTACCATCAAACGTCTTTTGTGTGAGATAATAGATATTTTAACATAGGATAGCAATCTCTTACTTAGCAGCCAAATGCATTTCCAAAGAGATAAATATACCAATATGGATTATGCATTTCAAAGACGCAGATACAGAATGTAGCATTTCCCAAACCTATTTAATCATTAAAGACCCTTGAAGGCAAGATCAATGATTAACATTTTGTTAGCATATGTGTAGTGTAGAGCCCCCAAAATAGGTTGGGAAATGCTGGTCTAATTTTTTTTTTCCAATTCACAGCACTCACTATAGCACACACCCTCCCCAATGTCCATCACCAGCCACCCCATCCCTCCCACTCCCCTCCACTCCAGCAACCCTCAGTTTGTTTCCTGAGATTAAGAGTCTCTTATAGTTTGTCTCCCTCTCTGGTTTCATCTTGTTTCATTTTTCCCTCCCTTCCCCTATAATCCTCTGCCTTGTATGTCAAATTCCACATATTAGTGAGATCATATGATACATGTATTTCTCTGATTGACTTATTTTGCTTAGCATAATACCCCCTAGTTCCATCCACTTCATTGCAAATGGCAAGATTTAATTTTTTTGATGGCTGCATAATATTCCATTGTACATATTTACTACATCTTCTTTATCCATTCATCTGTTGATGGACATCTAGGCTCTTTCCATAGTTTGGCTATTGTGGACATTGCTGCTATAAACATTGGGGTGCATGTACCCCTTCGGACCACTACATTTGTATCTTTGGGGTAAAATGGATGAAAGACCTAAATGTGAGACAGGAATCCATCAAAATCCTTGAGGAGAACACAGGGAGCAACCTCTTTGACCTCAGCCGCAGCAATGTTGGTCTAATTTAATTGGTAGATGCTGCCTGAATGCTTTCTTTCAAGTGGAAAATATATCAGCCAGAAATTGTCAGTTTCCTTCTTGCTATAGAGATAGTTTTATTATTTAAAGTATTATAATCCACTGACCAATCAACTTCAGCAATTTACATTTACTAGCACAGAAGAGGAACACAGTACTTTGAAAGACCTGCAGGCATGACTAACTTGAGAGCTAACTTGGTTTCTGGCACTGTAGAGGATCAGGTGAGTTACTGAAACATGCAGAAGCTTTCTTAGTGAAATTATTTGATGGGCTGCGATTCTGCCACAGGCCATACAACCATCATGAAAGCAATCATCATTTGTACAATGTAACAATTCTCTTTTTACCTTATTCTGAAAAGTAATCCAATCCCCAGAGCACTGTATTTTAGCTGCAGAATCTGGACTATATTTTTCTAATGAAGAGACATTATATTTTTCACAGATGAAGGGCAACTTGGTACCACAGTCTGTTGGTTTATTTAAGTCTGAGAAATGAAAAGCAAGATTACAGGGGTGAGAATTTTCTGTTCAGCACATTTTAAAAACAATCCAGTAGTAAAGAAAATATCTTTCGATTGATCTTTCCCCAACATTTAAAATATATTCCTTTTTTACTCTAGCCATTTCTATCTTCTGTAATTACTCATATCAGTAGGCTATAGCATACCAACATTGCCTATAAAAATGCACACATTTGGTGGAAGGACCACAGTTACCACCACAGTTCCTGATGGTGGGAAATAGGTTGAAAGCAAAGCCTAATGAAGGGAAAAGAGACCTAGACTATATTTAGAATTGCTACCTGTTTATCTTTGCAAATTTATCTATATGCTTATCAGTGATGAAAGCGGTAAGTTTATTTCTAAGTAACCGCTTTAGGATAAAGGAAGTAAAAATATTCACAGTGAAAAGCACCTCTATTTGCATTTGGAATTTGAGCCATGGTCATTAGCAATAAGCCAAAAGAAGATGAAGCGTATAATCAAAAGGAAAGCAAGGTTAAGCTAGTAATTGAACCTGAAGTTCACACATTACATAATCAACATTAAAGGATTTGGAATTAATTTACCGCTAAACCAAGTCTTGGCAGACATGCACAGGCATTCCTCCCGAAATGTTATAGGAAAGTGAGGCCATGGATATCGTGAGCTGAAAGAAAATGAGAGATTTCACAGCTCCTATCGTAGTTACATGTTCTATTCTGTCTTCTACTGTAATTTTAATTCTAAATTTAATGTTACGCCATTACTTTATACCACCTTTTTCTTGATGCTAATATGCAAAAGGACTTGGTTTCTGTAGTCCATGCAGTTTATGGATTAATGTTCAAAACAGATTATAAATAGCATTTTCTAAAGGGGAATTTGGAACTGCTTCTTTCCAATGCCTTTATAAAGGCAACATCAATGGTGTCACATACTATATAGAACGATGACGATCTGCTGGCTGCTCAGCGGTTCTCACCCACCACTTCTGTTCATCACCAGATATCTGAAAAACAAACCAACCAACCAACAAAATCACCCATGCTTATATGTGCTCAGTTTTCTGAAAGAGTTTTCATTTAAATAGCCAGTCCCACTGTAACCACAACCACTAAAATTTCCAGACATTCCATTACTTCTGTCTCTAACTTATCAGGTCCTTTCATCAAAGAAGTAGCTGAAAACTCTTCGTATAACACTATGCGCTATTTTGCATACAGAAAATAAGGTCACTGTAATTACAGGCATATGTTAATTGGATATATAGTGTTCTATTGCAAATAATTATAAATTTAAAAACATAAAATTATTTTTTCTACAAAAAGCTATTTTACAAAGTTAGTTATTAGAAGAAACAAAAATCTAGTACAAAATCTAACAAAGATTAGAATATTTTATATTATCTATTTGTGCTCATTTTATAAACTGACATTTATAATTAATCTTGAATATTTTAAAACATTATGTAGTTCTATTTAACTTTTCTAACATGAAATGATGAATTTGGATGTTGTTAGGCAAATTTTACTTGAAAGGAACATTTAACTTCTGTAGATTTTGGTAAGATTTCTGAAATAATTTTTAATGGAATAAATATCAAAATAAGAGATTTTAAATACATTCTCTCAAATTACATTTGCTATTTTGTTTTTGATGGCTTTTAGTCCTGCAAGAGATGTCAGTGTAGCCAGAGAGCTGTGATTGCTAGCACAATACAGGACAGCTTCTTCATAGTTTAAGTGAGGATCGGCAACAAACCAATATTCACTCCCTTCAATTACAACCGGAGGTCCATGAATTCCAGCACGCTCTAAAGAAGAAGAATATTGGAGTTATGCACAGATCAAACTGCACCTTCTAAGCATGAATTAATGTTCAAAACTATTTATAAATCCATTTAGATTATTGGCTCTCTCTGGCCAGGGCAGTCCTTCTTGTCAAGCACCAGGGATTGCTGAGCCAGAGACTTTGCCACCCTCCTGTACTCACAGAGGGGAACAAATACAGCCTCAAAGCCTCATTCCACACCAGCCCAACACCTTTCCTGCCTGGAGGTATTTCATCTCCCTTGAAGATGTGATAGAGAAGCTGGCAGTTAGGTCTGGGCTTAAATAATTAACTGAGTACATTACTGAAAAGGTAGAAGCAGTTTGGCTAAGTTTCAGTTTTCTTAACTTACCTGGATTGTACCAGTCTGGTGTTTTTGGAGTATGGCCTGTATAAGAAAACAAAAGACTCAAGATTAGTATCCAATTACAGATAATGTCATACTGTAAGTAAGTGCTTTTAATCTAATTCAAGAGCACTTGCAGGATTGCTGAGTTCGACCATTTCTGGCCAAACCATTTCCTTTCATATTATGATTGCTTCAGTTTGAATTTTGTGGGGCCTAAGCTAAAGCTGCTTTAGTGGCAATCAAAAGGGCAGATCTGTTAACTATTAAAGTATTACTAGCAGTTCTCTATCTTATATCACGGAAGCCACAAAGGAAGACTAGATGGATAAAATATGGCTAATAATTAGAAAGTATAAATAAGTAAATGAGTATATTATATACATTACATAGAAGCACTAAGGAACAGGCACCAAGATAATCATCACTGCAGGATGAGGTTATTCAGGAACTACTTCTCCATCTAATGCAATTTGAATGATTGTTCTATAAAACTGGGTCAGTAGAGTTCATTGTCCCCCAAGGCATCCTTGTAAACAATGTACAGTAATCGAGTATTGAAACTTTTGAGGAGGTGAGAGACAAAACTGGGAGAAAAATAATAAAAATCACCTAGAATTCCTTGTCAGAAACAGAGAAAATATGGTACTTTACAAAGAATTATGGGCCTTGAAGTTGGGTGGGTCAGGGTCCTAATGCCCTCAAACCTTCACTGCTGTGGGACTTTGGATCAGCTGCTTAGCTCCCTGAGACTCAGCTCTCTACTCTATAAAAATACAAGACTCTACTACCTAACTCAACGACTGTGAAAATCACTTTAAGGCTGCCTCAGCAGAAGCACCCAGACAATTCCAGGGCTGAGCGGCTCCCCTCTCCTACAAGGATGTTAGTTGCTTTCCTCTCCCTTTTCATTCTGGTTGTAGGTCATACTGGTTTCAAGGCAAAAACATAGTTTGATGACTATTAGAAATTACAGGGTAAAACAGCTGTTCTTAATTTTGCTGTTGTCTGGGCCTATTGCAGAGAAGACCCTACTCAGAGGACTGCCTATATATCCAACATCTTTGGTTTCTCTCTATGAGTCAGTTCTTTGTATATTGGATAATTTCTATCAACAATGGGTTAAATCTGTTAAAAATATGCATAGTTTCTTGTTTGTAATCTTGTCAAAAACTTCTGTTCAGACACATGAAAAAATGCTCAGCATCACTCGGCATCAGGGAAATACAAATTAAAACCACAACGAGATACCACCTCACACCAGTCAGAATGGCTAAAATTAACAAGTCAGGAAACAAAAGATCTTGGCAAGGATGCAGAGAAAGGGGAACCATCCTACACTGTTGGTGGGAATGCAAACTGGTGCAGCCACTCTGGAAAATAGTATCTGTGATCCAGCAATTGCACTACTAGGTATTTATCCAAAGGATACAAAAATAGTGATTTAAAGGAGCACCTGCACCCCACTGTTTATAACAGCAATGTCCACAGTAGCCAAAATATGGAAAGAGCCCAGATGTCCATTGACAGATGAATGAATAAAGAAGATGTGGTATGTATATATATGGCATTGGTATTGCATATATGGTATTATATATATATACAATATATATATATAATGGAATATTAGTCATCAAAAAGAATGAAATCTCGTCATCTGCAACGACGTAGAGCTAGAGTGTATTATGCTAAGTCAAAGAAGTCAGTCAGAGAAAGACAAATACCATATGATTTCACTCATATGTGGAATTTAAGAAACAAAACAGGTGAACATAGGGGAAGGGAAGGAAAAATAAGATAAAAAACAGAGTGGGAGGCAAACCATAAGAGATTCTTAACTATAGGGAACAAATTGAGGGTTGCTGGAGGGGAGGTGGGTGGGAAAATGGGGTAACTGGGTGATGGGCATTAAGGAGGGCACTTGAGGTAATAAGTACTACGTGTTATATGCAAATGATGAATCACTAAATTCTACCCCTGAAACTAATAATGCAATATATGTTAACTAAATTGAATTTAAATAAAAAATTAAAAACATCTGTTCATTTGTTTTTTGGAGGAACCTATGGCTAATTCTGAAATTTCTTTAAATTAGTGAGAAAAGCAGAGTTCAAGGTCGGTTTTTTTTTTCACAAGCTTATGTATGTGTGTACAAGGTATCAAGAAATATAAAAACAGTTGTGTTTGGATAGTGGCATTATAGGTGATTTTCCTAAAATATTTTTATAAGCCTTATTTTTGATACTGTTTTTCAATGAAAAATATAATTTTAAAATTATATATATCTATAGTGGTTATGGCTATTCAAAAATTTTAGCTTGTCAGAACATCCCTTTTAGAGAAGAGAACCAACTGGGTCAGGTAATAAAAAAGGCAAATATTCTGGTTTCTCTCCAGATCATATGAATCTTTTGTCTTTTTTAAAAAGGCAAGAGCTAGAGAAAAAGTATAGTGATTTAGGCTACTGAAGAAGTAAACTGCTTTCAGAAAACCAGAAAAATACAGATTAATACAGAAATATCCAGTTGAGCAGACTCTGCAGGCTCTACTAACTGAGAGAATATCCAGCTACGTGAATGTGACACAGTGTAACTTAGAATTTAGGGACTGTCAAAGGGCAGTTTACATAACATTTAAACTCTGGATCAAACAATCACTGATGGCTTCAAACAACTGTGAATAGGCTGAGACAGGAAGTTCTTTAGTTTTACAATTTTGTTTCTGCACGGGGACAGCAGGGGTGCAATTATTTAGAAGATCTATTTAGTTAGTTAATAGGTTTACGTTTGCTAAGTTAGTTAATTCCCTTCTTTTTCATTTAAAATAAAAAAATACATAAAAAGAAAAAAAGACAACCACATGCTCTTCGGAATATTTCCTGTGGTTATTGGTTTGTAATTTCTGTGGTTATGCTGGTGTGAACTCTTGGGTCTGCCCCACCACTCAAACAGAAGCTACGGGGGTGGGGTGGCAGCTACTGTGTGAGGGCACACTTTGGAGGGAGCAATGACACTCTCTGTGCCATGTTAGCAAACACCAAAGACTAATGGGAACATCACCATTACTGCTTCAATCCAGAGACATTATCCAAATTAGCTATTATGTTAGTTACTTCCCTGCTTGTTTAAAGGGTACCCAAACTGGTTTCCTTTTGTTCCTCTTTTAGGTTTCATCAAATAATCAGAAATAACTGAGGTATAATTTCTCCCTTAGAAAAACCTCACACACGCACACTCTCCTCTTTTATTAATGGCCTGCCAGTTGCCTTTGTGAAAGAGACTTACCAGTTACTGTGTTGGATATTATGTCTTTTAAAGGCAATATGGTGGTGACCTTTTTAAGGAAAAAGAACAATCTTCTAATAGGTAGTTGCATGAAGGAACCCTCTGGGTTCTTTGAGAGCTTAGAGGAGGATATACATTTAGTTTCAATGATCTACATTTGGTTCAGAAATTTAGTTTAGAGCTTTCTGTGCATTTACCACTAATTAATTTAATATATCCAATAAAATTATTTAAAATTATTTTTAGGGCGCCTGGGTGGCTCAGTTGGTTAAGCCACTGCCTTCGGCTCAGGTCATGATCCCGGAGTCCCGGGATCGAGTCCCGCATCGGGCTCCCCCTTCTCTGTGGGGAGCCTGCTTCTCCCTCTGCCTCTGCCTGCCACTCCCCCTGCTTGTGCTCACTCTGTCTCTCTCTCTCTATGTCAAATAAATAAATAAAATATTAAAAAAATAAAATTATTTTTAAGTTATTAAGAAATAATTAGGCTGTTAAAAATCTTAACATTTTCCTTAATATTTCTTTAACATTTTCCTAGTAACAAGCTAAGTAAAATGGTATATCTTTATTCTCCTTTCTCTCCTTTTTATCACCAAAGCCTCTACTATCAAACTAACTGGTTTCCTGAATTTGAATTTGAATTCCATAAACTACTACCAGTTTTGGAGTTCAGTGCAAATTGCTTCTACATGTTACAGAGACCTGCCAAATTTTGATTTCTTGACTTTTGCCTCATTTTCCCCAAGCTTATCTTCATTTTGTCCTTCATCTTCATTTTGCATCAAAATAAAAATTGAAATGATTCCCTCCATTTTGTGTCTTCTTTTAGTTGAAATAATCTTTCATCCCAAAATCTAATCTCTCTAAATTCATCTTAAATTTTATCTTCTATACAAATTCTTTCATGATCAAAGAGGAAAGTACCATCTAACCAGCCTTGTACTTAGGGTAGGAGTCAGGCAGGATGGAGTTTAATATATTAACTACATCTTCATAGGCTTTTTAAAGTTATAATTATTGACTAAAATGCTCTCTTAGGTACTTTAGGCTTGGCGTTTACAATGTTCACACGAGAAGATTGTGAAAAAGAATAACTACCACTTACCTTTTGGAATCTGGCATACCCATTCAAGTTTTGTATCACAAGCAAAAGGTCTTAAGTAAATAAATTCTCTGTCATCATAGAAATACCAGCTTCTTCGCCCTGGCCTCTGAATGACCTAAAGGAGGAAGAGGATTGAAGAATATTTTGAAGTTGATGCAGCTTTATAAAACACTAAAGTGTAAGCCCTATAGTCTTTAATCTATTTTAGCCCTAGCACCCAAGATATTTGTTTATGAATGAATACAGTGTTTAAATAGTTAACAGCCTAATCAAGAATCTTCAAAGGGGCTGACACAGGAAATATATCATAAGGTCATGTTTATATCCAAAATGTAAATTATTGGTTTTTTTTCTGTTTTTGCTGATATGAAATTATAGATTGCATCTTTAAATTTGAGAAAGGTCAACCTAAAACAAATGTTTACTTCAGTGGCTTCCCAACACCAGATTATGATTAAAGCAGATCTGTGAAAATGGGACATAAGAGTCTGACATCAAGGGCCAGGTTCCTGCTCTGGTGTTGCTCTGCACCGCTAGGATGTTAACCTCCTCTGCATGATCCGAGATAGCTCTCTACAAACCCCAGCCAGTGAGCAGGCAAGAGAGGAAACGGGAGGGCATGACCGAGGAGGAATCTCCATCACTTTTTGGTCTGTTTTCTCTCTCTCTCTCTTTTTTTTTTATTATGTTATGTTTAATCACCATACATTACATCATTAGTTTTTGATGTAGTGTTCCATGATTCACTGTTTGTGTATAACACCCAGTGCTCCATGCAGAACGTGCCCTCTTTAATACCCATCACCAGGCTAACCCATCCCCCCACCCCCTCCCTTCTAGAACCCTCCGTTTGTTTCTCAGAGTCCATAATCTCTCGTGGTTCATCTCCCCCTCCGATTCCCCCCCCTTCATTTTTCCCTTCCTTCTATCTTCTTCTTCTCCTTCTTCTTTTTTTTTTTTAACATATAATGTATTATTTGTTTCAGAGGTACAGGTCTGTGATTCAACAGTCTTATACAATTCACAGCGCTCACCATAGCACATACCCTCCCCAGTGTCTATCACCCAGCCACCCCATCCCTCCCAGCCCCACCACTCCAGCAACCTTCATTTTGTTTCCTGAGATTAAGAATTCCTCATATCAGTGAGGTCATATGATACATGTCTTTCTCTGATGGACTTATTTCACTCAGCAACTGACAGAATGGGAGAAGATATTTGCAAATAACATATCAGATAAAGGGCTGGTCTGTTTTCTCTTAAGGCCAAGATTCTGGTGGGTACTAAGGGGAGAGTCTCCTTCTAGAACACTGCCCTAGCTGGCCTTGTTCCTGACATAGGCTGCATCAGTGTCTCTTTTATTTAGCTTTTTTTTTTTTGGTAGATTTTCTAATCTCTTTATACATAAGAACCCTACTTACATAGAACACAGTTTTTGCATCAGTGTTCTGGAAATTTTACAAACTTCTCTGAAGTTTTCGCCTTCTCATGTGTTAAGCTGAGAATTCTATAAAGATGGCATGATACTATGCAGTTTATTACTGGAACAATTGCTTTGAAAATAGTGCTTTCCAATGGGCTCCTCAGTTGTTTGTCTCAAGCTTCCTGCAGCATTTCTGAACAATCACTCTCTTGAATCTCTTTCTTGGGCTTGCATAGCAAAGATATAATCTATATGTCTCCTACTTCCTCATCTTACATTTTATGCATTGACAGTTCTCCTAAATCCACTTTTGGTGCTTTGCACTTTTTTTTTAATATACATTTTTCCTTCAACTCTGGTCTTTGGATTTCAACTTACTATAGGATATTTCTTACTACTAGCTTGAATTCAAAATATCTAAATAAAATGTAGTATTTTCTCCATAAACCAGTATCCTTTCTATTTCTAGAAACACCTAGTCATACAGCAGGGTAGATCCAGACATGTGGGTTAAATTTCAGTTCTGTAATCATGTATACTTAGAACTCAAATTTCTTCCTCAAAAGATGAATTTGTAATAGTACCTATCTCACAAAGTCATGTAAGTACTAAGTGAAATAATAAGTACCTAGCTCATGAGTTAACAAGTGTTAGCTGATGCCACCATCATCATCATTACCTCCCATAACACTCTTGTTCTTGCATAAAACTTATACCTCATCTGTCATAGCTCCTGTAATTGCTTGTTTACCTATCTCCTACTAGACGTAAGTTCTGTGAAGACAACTGTTTTACACCTTGTTTTTGGTGTATCCCCCAGAGCATCACAGACTGCTTGGACTACTTTATGGAATCAGTAAATGAATGAATTTTGCAAAGGAACATGCCTAACTGTTCTTTTATGTCTTCTGGTCTTATTTGCTGCATCTTGAAATCTGACTTAAGATGAATCTTCTTCCTATCCTCCTTGGTTCATGTCAAAAACCTTTTTTTTTTAAGATTTTATTTATTTATTTGTCAGAGAGAGACAGCATAAGCAGGGAGAGTGGCAGGCAGGGGGAGAAGCAGGCTCCCCGCTGAGCAAGGAGCCCGATGTGGGACTCAATCCCAGGACCCTGGGATCATGACCTGAACTAAAGGCAGATGCTTAACCGACTGAGCCACCCAGGTGTCCCTCAAAAAACTTTTATAATGCTGTTGCCTAACATCAATCTAATTTCCCAACTTTGTTTTCAACTCTGGCACCAATGAAAACTTCTTGATCTGTATTCTGTTCTCCTCACTGCCTTAGCCTCTCCCTTATACTCTCCCTTATTTTATGCCACCTCCTCATGCCATCCCCCATTAGAAAGGCTTACCCTTACCTGTACAAAAGCACAGTTCAAGTCCCACCTCTTTCTGGAAATAGGCCAGAAGAATCACTTCTTCTTCTGAGTTTCAACAGCCCTCCTCAGCCCACTAATTTGGAGCCTATTACTGTACAGTAATAAGAGCCACCTTTCTTGAATATGAATTTTATCTTCTCAATTTAAGTCTAAATTAGGTGGCTTGAGGACGAGGCCATGGGTGTTCTTACCTCCCATTGCATCTAATATCATGCTCCACACACAAAAGGTACTCTGTAGATCTGTTGCCTCACTGCACACAATGCCAAATTTATTTTTTAAATATGCAGATTTCCAGCATTGTACTGACCTTGACAGCAGCACAGTCTCTGATATCATAATCCTGCTGAAACTCATTTTCCATGAGAATAGTAGACACCTTAAAAAACAAGAGAGGCTTGAGAACTTAAGACCGATGTATAAATATCTGGAATTTAGATGTAATTTAGGCATCTTTAATAACTCAAACACATTCACATGCCAAAGAAGGAAAACTTCTTCATCTTTTTTTTAATATCAGGATGTTAAATCATGAGATGACTTAGAAAATATCATACTGTCATCAGTTTCCAAACAAAGGAAGCTATAGTTTGAGAAGTGGAGGTTAATACTGTATTAAGTTTGTAGCTGGAATCACAGAGAATAAGGAGCTTGCAAAAGACCTTTTTTGGGGCATGTGTTGAAATGCTAGTTATTCAATTAACTAATTTCAGATATACTCCCACTTGAAAATGAAAGTCAAGAAATTTTACATTTGGAAAGAATATATGATGAATTGACACAATGGTAATGTGGAGTAAATATTTAATAAATTTGAGAATAATTTGCTTCTATAAGTGTTACCTAAAACCTCTCTTTAGGATAATGTAAACATTTGAAATAGTATTTAAGGTCTTTTTAAGGTTTCCCCAAACAAATTATTTCCCCCAATAAGAATACATTCTTTTTTTATATAACTCAAATTTTTAGATAATAAAAGTAAAAGCTTCTCATTGTGAGAAAAGGAAATAAAAAACAGCACAAAGAAAAAGAAAAAAAACTTTACTATCCAAAGATGACCACTATATCTATATATCCATATTTTCATGTTTTTAGGACTATAGAGAAACTATCTGTATGGTTATTTTTTAATCTTTAAAAAATATTTATTTATTTATGATTATTTTTTACTTTTTTATTTTTATTTTTTAAAAGATTATTTATTTATTTATTTATTTGACAGAGAGAGACACACAGAGAGAGGGAACACAAGCAGGGGGAGTGGGAGAGGGAGAAGCAGGCTTTCCGCTGAGCAGGGAACCCGATGAGGGGCTCAATCCCAGGACTCTGGGATCATGACCCGAGCTGAAGGCAGACGCTTAACGACTGAGCCACCCAGGCGCTCCATGATTATTTTTTTAAATAAAAGTGAGGCTAGTATCTTTTTTTCCTCACTTTATATATGTGAATGCATTTCCATTTCAATAAAAATACTTCTTCATAATTTTAATGGTTACATAGGATGTGGATGTATTATTTAACCATCAACTTAACTTGATATGGAAACAAAAAATCCCTTTACATTATCCCAAACAAGAAAATTTAAACTTACTGGTGTATGATCACTCCACTCCCAGGATCCTAGTAAATCTGGGCTCCTTTTATTCAAACCTATCCACAGCCAACGCTGGTCACTATGTAAAAAGGAAGTATTAAAAAACAATTTGAGCACAGATTTGGCAAAAATGTATAGCATTCACATGTCTAAAATACTTAAGACATTTAAGTTTGTCTTGTCACTAATCGGAAAGCACAATTTCAAGCTCTATAAAAAAGAGGTCTTCTGAAAGAAAACTAAACTTTAAATATGAAGTAGCTATGGAAAAATTACCATACTTCTTAGAATTAAGTTTTCAGTTATGTTCTTCATATGAAAGGTAAAAACTATTCTGCTTTGAACTTGAGGGGAAAAAAGTGCATGATTATTCTAAATCTTTTACTGGAGAGCTTCAATATTAGACAATGTTTTTGATACAAAGATAGCAATGGCATTTTCTTGAAGTGTCTGTCTATAACACAATCAAATATCTTTTTTTTAATGCAGAACAAATCATTTGGCTAAATTTTTATTAAACAAGATCAAGATTTTAAAAAATTATTTAATTCCCACTGCCCATTAAGTTTAAAGTAAACAAATATAAGTATCTTTTTTTTAAAAGATTTTATTTTTAAGTAATCTCTACACCCAATGTGGGACTTAAACTCACAACCCTGAGATAAAGAGTCACATGCTCTACTGTCTGAGCCAGTCAATTGCCGCCCCCCCATTTTCTCAAAGAATAAGTATCTTCTAAAAGCCAAACTCCGTGGGTTACACCAGAACAACATAATTAAACAGTCATTTAGGTGATTATATTTAACACTCATAACAATTATACTTCTATGTACAAGGCATTGAGCTAGGTGCCATGGTAATACAGAGAAGTACAAGATGTAATATCTATCCTCAAACGGCATATAAACTACTCAGGGAGACAAGATATACATGAACAAGGAAATAACAACCATTTTGGAAAGATATCAAATGATATAAAATCTGCATAAATTTTAAGCTTTACAAAAATTTAGAGAAAGAAGGTCATTGTGGACTGCAGGAAGTATTTTGTGAGGTTAGTAGGACAAAAGACAGTCTTCAAAGGATGGCTAATATTTCTTTTGAGTCAAAATCTGAGTCTTTAACACTCAACATTCAGATTGACTGAGAAGAGAAAGGATAGACATTTCAAGGAAGGATATGTACAATAACATATAGAAGCAGGGACATATATTGTAAATACCCCTTTTCCTCATTTAAACTTATTCTCTAGCTAGGAAGATATTGCTAATATAAATAGAAGTGATATAGCCATAAAAACATTTTCTTCACTTCTAACCCCACTTGAAAATATTCTCTAAAATGGGTTACACTTTTTAGGCTTTTTTTTTTTTTAAGATTTTATTTGTTTATTTGACAGAGAGCACAAGTAGGCAGAGAGGCAGGCAGAGGGAGAGGGAGAAGCAGGCTCTCCGCCGAGCAGGGAACCCGCTGTGGGGCTTGATCCCAGGACCCTGGGACCATGACCTGAGCCGAAGGCAGTCACTCAACCAACTGAGCCACCCAGGCACCCCAACTTTTTAGGCTTTTTAAAAAATTTATTATTATGTTCAATTAGCCAGCATGTAGTATATCATTAGTTTTTGATATAGTGTTCATTACTTTTTAAATTTTTCATTACTTTACTCATTACTTTTTTTTTAAAGATTGTATTTTATTTATTTATTTGACAGAGAAAGAGACAGCAAGAGAGGGAACACAAGCAGGGGGAGTGGGAGAGACTGAGCAGGGAGCCTGATGTGGGGCTCGATCCTAGGACCCTGGGATCACGACCCGAGCCGAAGGCAGAGACGCTTAACGACTAAGCCACCCAGGTGCCCCCAACGATTACTTTTTAAGTAGACTTTTAAGTAGACAGTTTTTAAGTAGACTGTTATCCACGTAAATTTTTTTTTCGGTGATGCTGATTACTTTCCATACAATTTAACCTTCTGATTGCATGTAGTATGTATGGTCAGTACATATGACTGTATATTATATATGCATAACTAGATACATATATAAATGTTACATGCATATAAATATAGCACATATTAGAGAAGGCATGGGATCCAAATCTAAAATTAATCCTTACTCTCAAGCTCAATATATGGAATGTTTAGCTGAAAAATATGTTTGCCTTTCAAAAAATTTGCTAGTGAATCAATGCTAGAGCAAACTTAATTTTACTTCTTTAAAAATTTTTTTATTTATTTACTTGTGAGAGAGAGCACAAGCAAGGGGGGAGTGGGAAGGCAGAGGGAGAAGCAGACTCCCCGCTGAGCAGGGAGACCAATGCAGGACTCAATCCCAAGACCCTGGGATCATGACCTGAACTGAAGGCAGATGCGCAACCGACTGAGCCACCCAGGCATCCCGAGCAAACTTAATTTTAAAGTAATTTCTCATGTTTGAATAAAATAATTGCTTTTCTTTACCTCTTCCCTCTACTCAACATTCCCCCATACTTTAATATAAATAAGTACTTTTCATCTTTTCGGTCTTAAGCTTTTCAGCTTATTGCAATGGAATATGAGGACTATCCCCTTCCAGTCTTTATTACTATACTGTTTTCTTTCATAGAAAAAGATTACCAATTTATAGATTTCAGATAATCCAGTGGAGACAATTAAGTCCAGTTTGAATTTAACAGCTATAAGAGGAATTTGCAGTTTGTTTCTTCAACTATTCAGAGCTTTCTAACAGGCTTCCAAATTTATCATACTTCCCAACTGCTGAATTTCTAAACCGCAGGGTCTAGAAAATTGCCATATACAGTATAATTAAAGTCAGGTAGGAAAAATAAAGAGGAGGTCAAGTTTGCTTCCTTGTTCCTTGGAGATGTAACTATTTCTTTCAAATTTTTACACATAATATATTTGAGCCTGGGGAATTTGAGCACGTTTTGTGTTTCCCTAAAATAAGCCTTAGATAGCCTATCTTCTTTTTACAATCAACAGTACAGCCAGGAAGATGGTCAAAGGTCATCTGTCACCTGCATTTACTCTGTAGTCAGCTCCCACAGAGAGCCTCTTTAGAAATCTGTCTCTACCTTTCTACCCAGTCCTTTCTTCGCTCCACCTCTGCCCACTTAGAAACCTCTGCTCTCAAGCTCACTTCTGCCTCAGAAAATAGTTTCCCAGAAAACACAATTTGCTGCATTGTCCCAAATTTTTTAATCTTTACTACTTTCTGAGATTGAACTTCATTTCAACCCAGACACTTAGAGTTCTTAGCTTCTAATTCAAGAAATATAGAGAATAGTAGCTCTTGTGTTTTTTTTTTCTGTGTGTGGTAAGAGGTGGAAAATATTTCCTCAATTCTAACTTATTCCTGATTTGACCTGGTTTATCCATAGGCAGATAAAGAGAAGAAGAAATTGAAAAATCACATTAATCACTGCATACCTCTAATGTGGATTTAGAAAATTTGAGGGAGGGGAAAAAATGGATCATAACTGGAGAATTAAATCAAATGGCAAATTTCTCACTCTTTATAAATTTTTCTACAACAAGCACTAAATATATGGTTATAGGGTATTAGGTTAAGAAGACACTGCACAAAAGGTTAATATGTGTATCTGTGTTAAAATTCCTGCTCTCAGTCAAATTTCCCAGTGCATCTGGTTTCTAAGGAAAACAGTATCTCAGCTATAAACCCCAATAAATACTATTTGATGAGGGCGCTTAGTCTGCAAAGCCTTAGATTTATGTCTAAATCCATTCATGCCACATCACAGGAGGTAGTACACATAGCAATAGCATGGCAAATGAGGCTTTCTCCTTTAATCCTAAAACTATTTTTGTTCTACAGTGGCTTTCCCTGGTGGGCTGCCATTAAGAGATGCAAAGATCTTAGAGCCTTAATGACTTGGTACACCATGAATCCTTTTCATTGAAATACAAATGGAGATGTGGAATTTAGATTGAGAGAAGTATAGCAGTAATCTGACTTAATTCCTTGGCATGCAATACACAATTTGGGCAATGGACTTCTGAGAAAGGTCAATTCCTGCAATAAAAAGGTAAGGCCTTCAAGGAGTAAGCTTTAGAATCATTTCCTGATATAAATGGGTTTGTCTCCTTCCTTCCCTTCAAGCCATGGTTACAATGTTGGTTTTAGAATATGTTGTCTTTCTAAGTAAAGCGTGGGCAAATGGTCTCATTATTAATGGAGCACATAGTAAGCAGACAACACAGGCTGCTTAATATGGCACATATCAGCTGCTGGGTTAAGTGTACTAAAATATGGTGCTTATGAATGAAAGATTATGGTGATTTGTTTTTTCTTTGTGCTCTTCTGTTTTCTGAATTAAATATATATTACTTTTGTGATCAGAAAAAAATTAAACACTGCTGTACATTCTTTGGAAAATAAAACTATATGCATGGGAATGGAAGAAAATGGAAAGGATTTACATTAAATGCTAACTATGTTTATAACAGAGCTAGGACTTGAGGTGACTTTCATTTTTCTCATTATCACTTTTTTATTCCCCAAATCTTACATAATGAACTTGTATTAATTTTTTAATTGAAAGGAAACTCAGCAAGTGTGATCAGAAACAAAGAAGCAAATCAAGAAAAATTCCTTAATTACCTCTCACACTCCAGTGTTATTTTTATAGTGTAGTCTCTTCTGTATATAGAAGCTCTTAATTATCATTTATATCACATATGATATTCCATTTTCCATCAG
Organism: Callorhinus ursinus; assembly: GCF_003265705.2. Lineage (NCBI taxonomy): Eukaryota > Metazoa > Chordata > Mammalia > Carnivora > Otariidae > Callorhinus > Callorhinus ursinus. The sequence goes on along the minus strand of NW_027397064.1, from coordinate 69,252,402 downwards.
TTGATTCCCACAAATATCTACAACCTCATTGCTTAGTACTTATCTATGGCTTCCTGTTCCAGTTAAAGGTTTCTAACCTCTTGCTTGGTATTAGTTGAAATCCACTTTGTTTATGTCAGTATTTTACTTAAAAATACTTTGGCCTAGACAGTATGATACTGTATGTGTCAAGCTTGAGATCTAGGGGCCAGTAAGTTGCCTTGCTCAAAACCCTCACTTCAGCAAGGATCGGCAGGGTATTAGATGTTCCAGAGGCAGCCACCACAAGGATGTCTGTTATCCAAAGCCACACCTGAGGTTTTGGTTATTAGCAGAGAGAATATCAGAAATAGGTGTATATCAGCAAAATTAGAAGCTTGTTAATCAGCCTGAGGTTAGAAGTGGGCTCTCAGTGGTGAAATTGAAATTATTTAAGATATGGGGTATAGCTAAAATATTTAGAGACACTCTCACCCTTCATGAAAGGTTATTTCTTTCCAGGGAGGCTGGTAGCCAGTACCATTAGAAATGGATCTGGGGCTTGATCTCTAAATCATCCCATGTCTCGTCATTGGGTCAGGTGATCGGAACTGCCTGGTGCTAACTATAATGGGAACACAATCCCGCCTCAGGAATATTGCCAAATCTACCTCAAATGCATCTTCCTTGCAAGATGGTGGCTGGAACACCCAGGACAGACAGACTGCTGGGATGTCGGAAGCTTATGAAACAGATTGTATGAAATAAGTTCTGCGTCTGCTTCAGTGAATGCTTAATGAATGTTTGTATATGTGGAAAGATTTGGTCTGAGTTTTGCACTCATTATAATCTACTCTCAAAGTTGTGGGGAGTAGCTAAGAAACACTAACCTCAAAAGGAAATTAAGAGTTTGAATATCCAAATTAGCTCAGGTTACTGTGCAATGAAATCTTGTATAATAATTTCTAGTGCTAGAAAATGAAGTCCAGAATGTCTGAACTTCTATAATAGTTGTTAATAAATGAATATTTATGGAACACATGTACTATATTTTGCATCAGGTTTCCAGCACATTGTAGTGAAACTTCCCTTTCTTAATGGGAAAAACAAAATAGTAGGTACATGAATATAAATCTGGAAAATGTGGGAAAATGTTCAAACATTTCAAAAATCACTCAAAATCTTATCTTCCAGAGGTAATAATGATTATCTTTCTTTGATGTATTTTTGTAATTTACTTTTAAATGTACATAGTATATTTTTTTATTCTTCCATAATTTGCTTTTCCTCCCACTTAATATATTGTAAACATTTGCATGCTATGATATTTTTTTTTAAAAAATCTTAATGCACAGGGTATAAATTCCAAACAAAGATCAACAATAGGGATGATAATAGGGATCTTTACCTTTTTCTGACTTTTACAGAAGTGCATATAATGTTTACTCATTAGATGTGATATGGCTGTTTGTTGAACTATCTTTCTATTCTTTTTTTTTAAGATTTTATTTATTTCTTTATTTGAGAGAGAGAGCACTCAAGAGAGGGGGTTGTGGCAGAGGGAGAAGCAGGCTCCCTGCTGAGCAAGGAGTAGGGGTTTGGGGCAGAGGGAGAAGCAGGCTCCCTGCTGAGCAAGGAGCCTGATCATGACCGGGGATCAAGGATCCTGGGATCATGGCCTGAGCTGAAGGCAGACACTTAATTGACTGAATCACCCAGGCGCCCCCATCCTCCTATTCTTACTTTACCAAGAATTTGTATGTTAATTATGTTAACTTTATGATATATTTATATATTAAACTCAGGAATGAACAGTGAATTTTACCAGATGTATTTTCAGCACCCAGTAAAATGTTCATATGATACTTGACCTGATATACAGAGTTCCTAGCACTAACCCAACCTTGTATTCTTGGAAGAAATCCTACACAGTCAAGGTATGTTATTTTGATGTACTATAATGTAGGGGGTGAAGGAAGTGGGCTCTAATTAGGGTTCAAGTATTGGATCCTTTACTTATTTATTTATATAACCATGGGCAAGTTGTTTTACTTCTCTGTATCTGTTTTCTCATTTAGATAAAATGGTCATTGTAATAGTACGTACCTCATAGGTTGTTGTAAGGATTAAATGAGCTGATAGAAAACATTTAGGACATTATCTGGTACATAATAAGCATTATATCAGTGCTTGTTATTCTATCACTTATCAGTATTTACTTTTTCAAGTCTAGTCATGAGGTTGGTCTGTAATTCTTTGTGCTCTTGTTGATAGGGTTTGATATCAGAATTAAACTAGTTTGCGAAATAAACCAGATGTCTCTATCAGTTTCTATGTAATGGAATACAAGCCCTTGCTTGTACTACTGAAATACAAGGTAATGATCACTTCTTTAAAATGTGAAGAAATTGGGGCGCCTGGGTGGTTCAGTCGTTAAGCGTCTGCCTTCGGCTCAGGTCATGATCCCAGGGTCCTGGGATCGAGCCCCACATCGGGCTCCCTGCTCCGTGGGAAGCCTGCTTCTCCCTCTCCCACTCTCCCTGCTTGTGTCCCCTCTCTCGCTGTGTCTCTCTGTTGAATAAGTAAAATTTTTTAAAAAATAAAATAAAATGTAAAGAAATTCACACATATAACCATATATTATGCTTTCTATCTCTTTCTTGGAAGAAATTCTTTGTCAACTTTTTCCATTTCTTTCATGGCTATTAAATTACTTGGTTTCTACTTAATATACCAATTGTATAGTAATTTGTATTTCTCTAGAAATTGTTCATTTTAACAACTTCATTTGTAACAGCATAGAATTATGCATAGTATTCTTACCAATTAAAAAATTTCTCCATGAAATGGGTTTTATAATCCCTTACTATGTCTTCATTTTAAGTATCTTTATCCTTATACAAAATCTTTATTATGTTCTTTCTTATGGTTTCCTTGTATTGATGTTGAAATTTATTTTACTTTTAGGTGAATGTTTATTTTCATTATTTTTGTTTAATAATTAAAGCTCTTAAAGTTATTAATGGACCTCCAACTATAGCTTTGGCTATATCCCATGAAGTTCAGAATGAGTGTTGTTATTATCATCTATACAGTTTTCATTTATTTGCCAAAAAAGTTACTTAAAAACATTGAATTTATAAGTGGATATGGCTTGACTTCACTTCTTATGTACCTGTATAATTTCGCCACTTTGGAATTTTAGATTTTCTTTTTAGTCTAATAGATCAATTATCATAAGTGATACAGGCAAAGAGCCTGAAGAGAAAATATATATAGACTTTGTAATATATGAACAAAGAGGATATTGTTAAATCAATCTTAATTATACTATTTATATATTATTTCCTTTTGTCTTTCTTACTTGATGAATCAGACAAGTGTTAAAGTTTCCCATTATTGTTATTTATTGGAGAATTTCACTAATATAAGTAATTTTTTTGCTTCATATATTTTGATGCCAATATTTTTAAATGTGTAATGGTTCTTGCCTATTATAATGTCATTGTAGATTGTACCTTTATTCAATATGAAATAGATCTCATTTCCCCATTTGGTGCATTTTTACTTCAGTTGTATTTTATCTAATAATACTGTGACTCCAGTTTTTTGTTCACATTTGCACAATATAATTTTGCTCATTTTTTAATTTTCCCATTTTAGTTACTGTATTAAGTTTGTGATTATTAACTCAATGCTATTTAGGTTAATATGGGACAAGAACATAACTAAGTGAAGTGGATCAAGGAGTAATAAATTAGAGACCACCACAAACAGTAGAGTGATGCCCTATCTTGGTAAGCCACTGGCTACTCAGGACTAACCAATTATTGCTACAATATGAAAATGTGTCCTGTTGTTTTAATTTTTAAACAAGTGTTAAAAATACGGATTTTTATCAAAATTTCTCAACTTTGAAACTCTTTGTAGCTTCTTCCTTCTAGGAAAATAACATCATACTCTTTGGGCTGGATAGGTACTAATTGGTAAGATTCGTTTGAGGTATTTTTCAACAGCATATAGCTGAATTTCATTATTGAAGAAATTTGCAGACTTATACTTAAACATAACTGGTAAGAGATAAATCTGGTCTTCTGCCATCTTGCTTTATATTGGATTTCATGCTTTGTTATTTCATTTCTTTATAATTTACTATATAAACCTTTATTTCACCCATTGTATATTAAGTAAATAAACACACTCTGTTTTAAAATATGTATATAATTTGTGTTTCTAAATATGACTTTTAGGTAAATGAGGAATTTATTATACTTTCATTTTTTACACCCATTTTATCTCTTTATATCCCAGTTTTTATTTATAAACAGAGTTAAACACCTGGTCTTATTAAAATATTCTCATGTTTCTCTTTCAGGATTTAGGATAATTTATTTCTATTTTTATTATTACATATACATATTGCATTATTTATCCTGGGGATGTTTTTACATTATATATTCTTCCTCCTAATTCTTTTAAAATAAACTACCTATTCACGTGTTCCTGATTTTTAATTCATCTCTCAGCTGGAATGTGTCTTTGAATTTTTTTCAAGAAGGAAGCTACAGGGTTATATCAATAATAATCTTCACAAACAAAAAGCAATGTAATTGAGAACTAAAATTAATATACTGCAAACATTTTCCACCTCAAAACTCTATTTTTTAAAAAAGATTCAGAGAGAGAGAGGGAGAGAGAGAGCGAGCACACAAGCAGGGGGAGTGGGAGAGGGAGAAGCAGGCTCCCCAAGCTGGATGCAGGGCTTGATCCCAGGACCCTGGGATCATGACCTGAGCTGAAGGCAGACGCTTAACTGCTTAACGGACTGAGCCACCTGGGCGCCCCCACCTCAAAACGCTTTAGATGTCAGTTTTTAAATGCCTTCTTACATTTAATGTAGAGAAGAAGTTACCTGGGTTTTGTGTTTTGTTACCTGTTTTGTTTATTTTTTTTTGCCATTATTCTTTCAGGCTTTTGTTTGAGTCAAAATGATGGAAGGTATTCACAAGGATATGTCTAAATGGTAATTTCTTTTCCATAATTTTGCCTGGTATACCCTGAATCCTTGATTTACAGATTTGGGTCTTCTTTTCAGTTCATAAAAATGAGGGAAGGAAAAAAAATAAATTTGTGAAGTTGAAGGCCCTCATACTCATGTTTGCTCCCAAAGCTTCAGAGAAATTTTGCTCCTATGACAGCATCACCTGGTCCATATTCCTCCACATTGTCCCTAAGAACATCAGGAAAATCATCCAGGAATCCTTCCACCATAAGATCAAAATCACAATGCCTTATTGATTCTGTCTTTGTAGCATCTCTGAGTACTTCCCTATATTCACATTCTTCCTACCCATTCTCAAAGTAGTTTTCCACCAAAGGGCTGTAATAGCCTTCTAATTACTTGCCCTGCATCTACCTACCATCTCTCTCTTTCTCCCTCTCTCTCTTTCTCTCTTTCTTTATATATACACACATACACACACATATAAACACCTTTGTTATTGTTCGTTTTTTGCTTATTGACTTAAGATCAAACTCTTTCCCTGGCAAAGAAGGATGTTCCAATTTCATATCCAAATCTCATTTTCTAGCTAAGTGGTATGACTCATTTCTCCCTGACCATATCTGTACACTCTGGTCTCAGTACCTTTGCTAATGTTCTGTTTTCTCGGGCTCCTTCTCCTGGTCTTACCTTTCAAAATACTACCTTACTTTCTAAGAACTATTCTTCTTCATAACATTTTTCCCAATTATAACTCCCTAAAGCATTTCATCCATCTTTAAAATTCCATGGTCCCTCCTTACCTTTGTTCTAGATTTTCACCATATTTTTCTTATCCCCATTGTTGGACTTTATCATGCTACATAAAGGATGGGGATTCTATCTCCCTCATCTTTGAATTATTTATAGTGTCTTGCACATAAAAAATGTTTGATGTTGAATGACTGCTTAGCACTGAATGACCCTTTTAGAAAATAAAACATGTCAATTCTGAATACCTGGAGGACATTAAATTTAGCATAGAAGATCTCATTCTAAAAGTATTACCTGAACTGATCCATTAAAAAGTGAAGAAATTCCTTTATTTCATCCATATGAGTGAAGCTAGGAAGGTGTCCTCCAAGAGCTTGGCAGAATCTCTCAGCTTCTTCCCAGTTCCTTTTTCTTACGATTCTTTCTATATGAAACAGCTTAACAAGACACAATGTTAATCTCTTTTCTGGCATAATCATAAAGTATTCATAATTTCAAAGTTTATTATGGTCAAATGTGTAGGTTTTGAAATTAAGTTTCTTATTTTAATTCAAATATAATTAACATACAGTGTTATATTAGTTTCAGGTGTACAATAGAGTGATTCAATAATTCAATACCTTACTCAGTGCTCATCATAAGTGTACTCGTTAATCCCCATCACCTATTTCACCCATCTCTCCACCCACTTCCCCTCAGTTTGTTTTCTATAGTTAAGAGTCTGTTTTTGGTTTCTCTTTTTTTTCTTTGTTCTTTTATTCTGTTTCTTAAATTCAAATGTGTAGGCTTCTGAAATGGATTCTCATACGTGTATTAATAACATGAAAATGTTTTTATTTTTACCTGTAATAAAAACAGGTGAAAAAACATATACTGTGACACAACAGGACCTGCTGAAAGTGTCAACTAAAAGGCCAGCACAGGGGCCAGCTACTGCTGTCAGATGGATGCCCTTCCTCAGCTAGGATGGGGAACTGCTTCAACAAGACACCATACATATTCTCCCACACTCCTAGGACCAGCAGGTGAGGCTATAAAGGATACATATGAATACTTTGGGAGTAGACTTCTGCAGAGAAACAACATAATTATGAACATAATACACTAAGACCTGTATAAGCGCAGGCCTATTTTCTGATGAAAATGAAGCGAAAGGCAGATTGCACTGGTGTGCTAACATTGACAGAGGGTGGCAAAACAAAACTTGCCACTTCAGCCTCTTTCTTTGGTTTGTGAGGATTAATTTTTTTCCCAAAAAAGGAAGAGGAGGAGATGATACAATGGTAGATTGAATTACTGATCCCAATTCTTCAGTTCCCTGTGATATAACTGTACATTCTTGCCATGGCTTCCTGGTGGGCGAAGTGTCCTTCTCTGTACCTTGATTTGGGGCCTGGCCATGTAGCTTGCTGTGATCAATGGCATATTAGTGGAGGTACAGTGAACAGAGGCCTGAAATGTGCTTACATGGTTAGGCTTTCCTCTCAGTCTCCAGCAATTGACCATAAGAAGAACAAGCCCCTGATAGCTACTGACCCTTCAGCCTGAGACCCGATCAAAAGGCAGCACACCCCAACTCATAGCCTGGAGCCCAGCATAGCTGACCCACAGTTGAAAGCAGAGCTCACCATTCAAGCCTAAACTAAAACAATCAATCCCTGTTTGACCCAGAGATCTGTGAACATGGGACTAAATATTTGTTGTTATAGCCACTGAGTTTTGGGATGGTATATAATCGTTTCTTTGGGGAACAGCTGACTGATAGAGGCCCCAAAATAATTTTTTTAAATTATAAGAATGATAGAATTCTTCATTTGACATAAGGAGTAGAGGGATATGAGAATAACAAGCAAAGTGTCAGCATGGCATGTAGCTTACTTAACTTCTCAGAACAAAAGAACACTAGAAAAGAGCCAGTTCTGGCTCTGGTCCTGCTCTTTTGGGTAGGACATGAGTTCATCTGGGGATGAGCTGTCTCATGACAAAGGTTCAATGGCGCCCCCAAACAGTTTGGTAGGTTACATATGTGCCTGGAGAGGAGCATAATTTCTACAAGCATATGGACTAGGATAGTAGAAAGATAACCCCATTAAGGAACTGAATGAGAATGTTACTTTACCTTATAACAAGAAAGACTTGAGGGGAAACTATGCCAGCCTTCAGGACAAGGGTCTTCAGGCTTAGGAGCTACTTCTTCAGGCTGAATGGGCCCACTTATTTTCTTGCAAACTGAGAGTGCTCTGAAGTTTCTGCAGTCTTTCACCTCCCACTTTCCAAGAGACTTTCCAGTAGCCATAGCCACACACCCGCCTGGAGAAGCTGGGGTTGAATCAGAAAGTTTAACTAAACATTACATTTGAAAATTAAAGTCCAAATACTTTCTAGTATCCTTGTCCTTTACTTGGGCCAAGGTCTGGAGAAAGAATATAAAAGATAACGGAAGAAAGAGATGTGTTGTTCATAATAATGATGATGATGATGATGATAATAAAGAGAAGTGTTTATTACCTGCCAGGTACTATTCTAACAGGATCAAATGAATCAGTCCTTACAACTGACCTCCAGAGTCGATTCTATTGTCATACTAAGGTACAGTGAGGATTAGTGACTTGTCCAAGGTCACATGTTAGTAAGTGGTTGATCCAGAACTAGAACCCAGGTGGTCTGCATCTGGAGCTGTACCCGAAACTACTAAGCTGCTCAGCATAGCCTAAGTGGTTCATATTAGCTTTTTTTATAGAAAGTCAAAATCCTATACAAAGCATTTGATTAGAAATCAGGGGATCTGGATTTTAGTAATTCAATAACTAGGTAACATTTGTCAAGTAGATCAACTTTCTGAGATTCTGTCTTCTCAACTCTAAAATCAGAAGGGACTTCTGAGGTCCTTTCTGGTTCAAAATGTTCTGATTCTATGGCTAATTATGGTCAATGCTTTGAGCTTGTTAAAGAAAGATGAACTAACTTTCAGATAAATAATACCTACAATATTGCCTCCTTAATTCTCACCCATTCGGAATAATAGAAATAAACACATTCAATTTTGGAGAAAGAAGCTAAGAGAAAAAAGCAGAGAGATGAAAGTGTAAAGCACTTCAAAATGAAGCTTCTAGATTCTGTCTGAGACTTACATGGAAAAGATAAACTTGCATTGATGGTTCCAGCTTTGTGCCATTAGAGGGTGGTTTGAGAACTGAGTATTTTTAGCTCCTTTTGGGGGGTTATTCCCAAGGATTTCATAAGGAAGACACAGTCACTGCTTCTATTTATGGTTCCATAGACAGACTCTCATCCTGAAGATCATCATTTCCCTCACATTTCAAAGCTAAGTGAAGACCATATCTGGGAGGTACACTGCATTTCACAAATCATCATCGTATTCTCCTACTTTAAAAGTAAGACACTCACCTGGCTCAAGAAAATTCCAGTTGGAAAATGTTACAGCTTGCTTTACTCCACCAACTCCTGTCCAGCTATACTCTCCATGTGAATCTATGTCTCTCAGGCCAGTCCAGAAGTATTTTCCTGGAGATTTAGTATACTTTTTAATCATATCATTCAGGTATTCTTGCTCAAATCTACAAAACAAGAGTTAAATTAGTAGGTGTTTTTATAATGATTGAATTACTATATAAATTGAAAATGCACCTTTCTCTTAGGAGTCTTATTTCGTAAAGCTAACCCAGAGTTAAAAGTTCATCAGTACATGTTTACTGATGGTCATACCTGCTAGTTATAGTCAGATTGCAGTTGGTTCCAAAAGGGACCTCATCCTTGTAAATCTTGTAACAGATTTCTCCATGTCTTTTCCAGCCCTAAATCCGAGGAGAAATATCACACTGTTCAGACTTAATGTCCTACCTTTAAGCATGATTCTGCTACACTGGTAACATCTCAAACTTAGAGAAATCAAGGACATGGACCGGTAATTCATACACATGATGAGGGTGGGATACAACTTCATAGATAACTCCTACAGGATTGTGAGCCTGTGTCAGACAGAAGGTGTGTCTTATTTCTCTTTGCCTCCAGGGCCTAGCTCCTCATAAGACTATAATGTTGTTGGTTGAACTATTTTTGGAGAGGAAAAAAATAAATGGGGGAAGTAAAGACATCAGCATTAAGGATTATAATCACATACATTTTTATAGAAATCATGAATAGGTAACTCTTTCCTATAACGTTTTTTCTTCTGTAAGAACGCCAATATGTAATGATTCACTGCCCTCTGATTTGCTCTAATGTAAATGAACAGAAGGTAGCCATTTCTTCTATTTTCCAAGTCTGAATTGTTTCAGTCTTACCTACCATCCTTAACCAAGAAGGTGTGATATTGCTTAGAAAACTTACGCAGGGACTTTACATACCTCATCTGGAGGACACATCTTGTCAGACGTTGTATCATTCATTTGTTCTCCCTTTTTCTTACATACATATTTAAGTTTCTCTTCACAGGACTGGACTTTCCACTGACCTAACTTTTTAAAAATAGAAAAAAAATTTTTTCCACAGAGAAATTATTTGCCATATATTTAGAGTTGAACTCTAACTTATTTTAAAATCAAGACAGTTTCTTCTCACAAAACTGTGAGCAAGGGGCAAGGGGAGGAAGAAGGGGAGGGAAAGGGAAAATGAATGACTATGTCTGGGAACATACTCCTAGAAAATGCTACCCGACAGTCCTGCAGGGTTGTGGCTCACAGTCTGTAATCTCAGCACCACCTCAGGATCATAGTGGAGATGAATTCCATTTTCTTAGAAGAGTAACAATAAAACCATCAAAGGACACTTAGTACAGAAGTTGAAAAAAGAAGAACTCAGCCTACACGCAGTAGACAGTGTTCAAGTCTTCTCGCACATGACATGGTCAAAGTTTGCCCATTGCTTAAAAACTTTCGGACATGTCAACCAACCATGCTATTTCAATCTCCTCATATATAACCTAATCATGGTAGTTAGAACAGCTACTCTAGGAATCAAAAGTTCCTTCCACTCTACTTTAGCTTAGACTTCAAAATTCTCTCTTAACATGACTTTTGCTTAAGTCACTCTGCTTTCTTCAAATTAAATTTCAACAAGTCAATTGTGATAAAGGTCAGTTTCAAACACTGGAATGCTGTCTAGGTATGTTATCAGTTTAGTCTTGCCTGTGGGATCTCATTTCTATCTTTGACCCTCTATCAAAGACATCTTAAATATCCTTTTAAATAGAGCACCAAATGTGACATCCTTCTAAATTCATCTATGACACCTTTCTAGATACATCTTTACTCTTGAAACACTCCTAAATACACATATCATTTATTACGTCCACTTAAGTCTCTCTAGAAGCTTGGGGGACACAAGCCTCCTAAATAATTAGAAGTCCCCAGGAAAGTGATACAAACAAAATATAAAGATACACATGTCTTTTCTCTCAACATGCAGCCTATTTTGGACTCTTGACTAAAGCATGTTCAATAAATAGTTAAGCATTCTACAGAAGAAAGCTGTTCTCTGAAAAAATTAGACCTAATTTTTAATTAATTAATTAATTTTTAAGTAATCTCTGTGCCCAATGTGGGGCTCGAACTCACAACCTGGAGATCAAGAGTTGCATGCTCCACTGACTAAGCCAGTCAGGCGCCCCTGGACCTAATTTTTAAATAAAAATATTTTTTCACTTCTCAAAGTAAGATTAATATAAAAATCTGAACATGAATTCAGAAGATGGGTTTTTTCCCGTAAGTTGTAGTTATATGTTAAATATCCTGATGGTCCAGAGAGAAAGCAGCTTATTAGAACCAATCTGGCACAAGAATTGAGTTCTAACGGGATTTTCTTCATGTGTTTCAGACCAAAGCAGATACTCTCACACAGGAAGTGGATTGCTTACTTAGTCATTGTTTTATTTACATCTTTTTTTCCAGTAGCTTCCAGAAAGACAATCTACAGGGCTCTTACCTTTTATTTTCTTTCCAGGCTTAAACACAAATATCCCAACCAAAATCATCTTAATATTATTTGGTATACAATAAGAATATAAATAAGCCACAGGAAGTTTCCTACCTTTCCTAAATAGGAAACGCAGTTGGGAGTCTTATTGTAGGGAACATTTGGCTCATTCTTATTCCAATATGTTAGAGTAACTTCAGTACCATCAGACCACTGAAATAAACTTGGTACATTTTTGTTCTTAAGACCTATCCATATTTCTTCTTTGGCATCTAAAAGAAAAATATTTTTTTATTTGGTTTTACTCAATTACATACTTCAATATGTACATTTTTACTGATTTTACATTCTGATAATGGGGTTTTAGGAGCCTCCATGATATTTGTAATTAATCTATGAAAATATTGAAAATTTAGGCAGGCCAGAAGTCAAGGGCTTTTCAGGGTACTTATGCAGTCAGAGTACACAGTGGAAAAGTCACACTGTGATCTGTAGGTTAGGTGTTTCTGCTATCTGATTTAGATAAACCTTGCTTTATGGGGTATACAGGTTTCCTCTGCTATCCGAAAGCTCTTTCTGCCACTTCACTTTTACTGCCTATTTTCACTAAGTGAAAGAAATCTGAGGTGGATTTTTGCTTTTTACAAAATGGTGTTTGCTTCTTTGTTTTTATGCCATTTTGGTTTATGAAAGGTTTCATAAGAACAGTCTCCTTTTGGACAGCAGGGGAAAACTGCAATGAAATTCTACAAATACAATCATAGATACTCCAGTTAGAATAGGATTGATGTCCATCCTTACCCTGGGATGATGATGCTGCCTTCCCAGGGGAGACAATTAACACCATGCTGACACAGAATAGGTGTCTATTATTAGCTATTACTATTAGTGAATCCTAGGAGGAGGATGTAATACAGCCTGTCTAGTGTATTTTTGTTCTTCAGTCTTTAGCTTTTAAATAATTACAAAAGTGAAATAATTGTGAAATAATCATCACTTAAGCATCTGGAGCAACTTAAATAGCATTTAGCTTATGAGAAGGGGGAAATTGTTCAATCACTGGCTATACTGTCAAATTGGCAGCTATTAGCTACATGTAGCTATTTGTTTTTGTTTGTTTGTTTGTTTGTTTTTAAAGATTTTATTTATTTATTTGACAGAGAGATAGAGAGCACAAGTAGGCAGAGCGGCAGGCAGAGGGAGAGGGAGAAGCAGGCTCTCTGCTGAGCAGGGAGCCGGATGTGGTCCTCGATCCCAGGACGCCGGGATCATGACCTGAGCCGAAGGCAGCCGCTTAACCGACTGAGCCACCCAGGCGCCCCAACATGTGGCTATTTGTAAATTAAATTAAAATTAAATAAAAGTAAAAATCAGTTTCTCAGTTACATTGCAAGTGTTCACAAGCCACAAATGGCTGGTGGCAGCTGTACTGGACAGCACAGATTAGAGAACAGTTCCATCATCACAGAAAATGCTATTGGACAGTGCTGATCTGTAAGGATCAAATTGTAAGCTTTCATTCCCACCAAGAGTCTAAAAATAGGGGTACTTTAGAATGTTTTAAACCGATCAAATAGGATATTTTAAAAACTTACCCCCATTATGGAGTTTTGTGACAACCACCTCCACATCTGCTAAAGAATGAATGCTGATGAGATCGCCGCTCAAGGCTTTGCATTTCGTATGTGCCTTATCCCAGGAATCACTTTCATTTACCAGCAGATAGCAAAACCCATTATTTGACAGCCAGCCTGCATCACAGTGTGTATCTAAATATGTCCAAATATCTGCAGGAAAAGCAGCTATTTATATTCCAGTAAAGATACATCTATTTTGAATCAATAACATTGCAAATTCTTCCTTCTTAAATCATCAAGATTCTGGAAAACTGGGGAATGGGATGTCAAATAGCACAGGGACATGAATTTATGTGTTGCTTCATTCTACATAGCATCATAAGAATGACTGCAGGGGTAAAGATAATGATATGACTGTAATGTGATACAAATGTGCTACATGATTAGGCTCTGACTATTTGAGGAGGGACTGCCCTTAGTCCTAACAGACAGGAGAATTGTGTGGGGTAAGCCAGTTGCTGACCAATCTTCCTTGGTATGGGGATTTGTTAGGTTCCCCTCCAATCTCTGACTTTGAGAGGTTATGAAGTCCAGCCTCCTATCATGTATGGTCAGATTAGCAGGGGATGTGCATTCATGCCTACCATTGGACAAAGGACAGAGATTTAAGGAATAGAGTAAAACATTTATAAACTCCACATGAAAGAGAAGATAGCAATTCAAGGGAAAGGGCACAGGACCTCTCTGGACCTCTTCTTTCCTTCCCGCCACTAGACTTACGTCCTCATGCAATTAGTGATTCTTTGTTTTGACCACGTTAAAACTCACTCAGATGATGGTCAAGAAAGACTGGAGAAAAAGACTGAGGTATAAAACCGCACAAAATACTTCTATCCTTGTTAATAGAATTAGAAATTAAGTCAATTACTCAGACTTCATGGATTCTAAACTGTTTGGAATGTCTGTTGTATGAAAACACAGCATCTTAAAAATGTGGACAGTTTATTCTTCATTTAAAGATAAAATTCAGGTCCAGTTAGCTTCTCACACTTGCGAGATAACTCAATTTTAAGTTTCTGAGAGAGCACTTGCTGCTATTATTATTATTATTATTATTTTATTTTACAATTATGATAAAGGAACAGAGGAAAAAATACCCATAATTGAACTTAGAACAAACATTTTCCTATTCTAGTCTTTGTCTCTGTGAATACATATTTTTACAAGATTAAAATGATAAGTAGGCATATCATTTTGCTCTGCTCTTGTATTTTCCTGTTGGCACAGTTATTTTAATAAATGCATATTACTCGATCATGTGGAAACATCATGATTTACTTAATAATTGCTACTACAGCATATTTATTTGATCTATCATCAGTCACCCTGGTTTATTTTCATCTGTGCTGTCTTTTCTATTATGCTTTTTGTTGTGTGGACTAAATTTGGTTTGAATCAACTTGGAAGATGAATGTTCATCTTCCCCCTATATTTTAATAAAACACCTCCTGACAATCTTTATTCTATATATTTATTTTTTAGCCTTAAAAAATAGCTTTATGCTCCTATGTGGATAAGAAATTTTATTCCCTTCCCCCAACATTCTTTAAACAAGACATTTTAAAACCTCCTTTTTTTCCCTCCCAGTTTTGAGTAATAGTTTTTCTTATTCAGGAGGATTTAATCAAATACCAGCTATGTGGTGGGGCTCGTGCAAGACAGTAAGGACACTCTTCTTATTCTTTCAAAGGCTTCTGAAGTTTCTCTGCACCTCAGAAACTTCAACTGTTCCATGTTTCTCTTATCCCTGAAATCCCTTGAAAAACAAAACAAAACCCTCCTTGTACACATTTTGTCCTTCTGCACCTCCCCTTTTCTACCTGATTTATCAACACAACAACCTAAAGAAGCAGCCTGGCAAAGAAGGACACAGCAGAGGTGGGCATCATGGGGCAGGAATTGGAAACCCTAGAAGAGTTCCCTCATCCATTCCTTTTCTACTTCTTACAGGGGCAGGTCATACATAAAACCTGAGTGTGCATCAACATCTCCAGGAAGGCTTCTTAAAACACAGATTTTTGGGGCCCGCAGAACTTTTGATTCAGTAAGTCTGGGGTGGGTCCTAAGAATTTGTATTTCAAACAGGTACAGGTGATACTGATACTCTTGGTCTAGGAACCATACTCTGAGCACCACTGTTCCAAAGAAAAAAGAGCCACCTGTGAACAGAAATGTATTTCTTACATAGAATACCTCTGCCTTCTTTTATATATATATATATAAAATATATATATATAATATATATATACAAAAAATATATATATATATATACTTTTATATATATATATATATATATATATATACCAAACCAAAGCTTTACACATATAAAGTTAATATCCAACCACAGGGTCTAAATGAAGTAGTTTTTGGCATTGGCAGTAACAGGTGAAGGAAAGGTAGAATTAGATATCTGAAATGGATTTACTTGACTTCACAAAACTATAATTTGAAGACCTACTTGCACAAGGAAATGAAAAAGATACCTGTTAACTCCACTGTGTTATTTAATGGTTTCTTGCAGACATAGGGCAATTGAGCTTCACAGGAAAAACTGTGCCATAGACCAGACATGGCGTCCATTCTTGCACAGCTGGATCCGCCTATTATCATAGGTGCACTAGGCATATCTTAAACAGTAGAATTTTCAAAGAATTAGAAAGAGAAGGTTAGGCCCAGAGTGGTGGTTAGAAAAAATAATTTGTATTCCTAATTTTCTGTTTTTATTGAAACTCATAAAATAGTTAAACCTTCTACTAAATTGAGATGTATAAGCTTCAATGGACACCCATGTGCTTAAATATGTCTTCCTTCTAAAATACAGGATCCAGGGCCAAATACTATGACACAGTATAGTTAACTTAAAAAACAAAACCAAAAATCAAAAACAAACCTCTGCCCCCAATCAATTTCCATATCATACTCTGCAGACAGTAGCTCTTATTCTTCTACTCTATACAATAAATATTCTAATTTATGATTCTGTAATGCCCTTAAGACCTTGAATTAAAAGTTAAATTATCTTTAAAGATTTTATTTACTGAGATAATAGAGAATTTATTCACTAATAATAAAGTTTCATTAAACTAAAATGACCTATTGGTATTTTATTGCACTTAACCCATTTTTCTTTTATGTGTACAGAATACTTTCATACTGAAGCTAGTGTTAACTTTTAGGTTCTACATTTGTCAGAAGCCCAAGATTTTATTTTTTTTTTAAAAGGTATCTAAACTTCTTTTGGGGAGAAAAATCTTTTGGCTAAGTAGGATTTTGTTTGTTTTATTCGCTATAAAATTTTCTTTAAGGTACTCATCTGTGTAATAAAATACAGCCATTATGTTGTTAGTACTTGAGCACTACCGTACGAGACCCCAAGAGTTTTAAAATGAGAACATATTTCTGTATGGATTTGAGCTGCAGATGAAACAACACAGGTTAGTCATAGACACGTCAAGTCGCCTGAGGGACACAGAACAGCTTCTAGGCCATGTGATGGGGTTTATTCTGCTGTTACTTAAAAATGTAGGTTGCTGTAAAGGTTAGAGACAAATGCTCAGTTATCCATGATATGGTTCAACTTGGCTATAATGGTATCACAGTAAAGAAGGAATTAGGGGAAAAAATTCTTTGGAGAAGTAACCATAACAACAGTTGTCAAGATTTGAAATTTTTATAAGCTGTCAGTGAGTGGGATGCTTTTGTTTATTTACTTTTTTGAAGCTTTTGCTCTGTGCATAGTAGGTGGAGGAGGGAGCAGTTACCTGGGTCCCAGTTGAGAAAGTTTAATGGCTTGTGGTCTGACCATTCCCAGCCTCTAGCAGAGTATAGCTGATTTAAGCCAATCCAGAAAATTCTTGGAATGCCTTCTTTTTCTGTAAGAATCATATAATTTTAACAAGTGACAAAATTACCTAAATTATTATCTAAGTCAGACTTAAGTTTCTACTAATAGCAAAAATATCTGAAGGCCTTGATTGATTGTAAGTCAGGAATCTATCCAGTTTCATAAAAATACTTGTCTTATGAGACTGTAATGATGATTAAATTATTTAATTTACCTGGAGATACTAGGGTTTTACTCATAGTTTGAATTTACCAAATATTTATATTTATTATAAAACAGTGTGATAGGATTTATCTGAATTAGTCAATAGGTATTTGTTTTATATATAGAAAAAATGCTTAGAGTTTTGTGCAAAAGGGAAAAAAACAACCCATGAGACCCACCTCTTCCTTTAAAGAACTTACTAGTCTTATAAAAAGTAAATGCACATACATGCAGGATAAACTTGTTTTCAAGTCAGACTGATTGTGTTCAAATTTTGGCTCTGCTAATTACTTGTGGGTGACCTTGAACAAGTTACATTTCCTCTCTGATCCTTACATTCCTCATCTGCCAAGTGAGCATAATAAAAATACCTATACCTCATAGCGTTGTTATATGGTATTAAATAAGATAATGTCTGAAAAGCATTTAGTCCTCAGTCTGAAACATCATTGTCAAATCATCAGAGACTCAATAACTTGAGTTTCTTGATTTTTAAACAAGATTTATTTATTTATTTTAGAGAGAGAAAGCAAGAGTGGGGGGAGGGGTAGAAGGAGGGTGGAGCCTGATGTGGGGCTCGAGCCCACAACCCTAAGATCACAACCTGAGTCAAAATCAAGAGTTGATCACTCAACCAACTGAGCCACCCAGGTGCCCAGGGTTTCTTAACTTTTAAAAAATAAAATAAAAACTTTCTGTTTATAAAGTTTCTATTAAAAAATGTGCAATACTCTGATGGAAAAAGATAGGAATGTAGTGATCCAAAGGGGTACGTGCACCCCAATGTTTATAGCAGCAATGTCCACAAAAGCCAAACTATGGAAGCCAAGATGTCCATCAACAGATGAATGGATAAAGAAAATGTGGTCTATATATACAATGGAATATTATGCAGCCATCAAAAGGAATGAAATCTTGCCATTTGCAACGATGTGGATGGAACTGGAGGGTATTGTGCTAAGCGAAATAAGTCAATCAGAGAAAGACATGTATCATATGATCTCACTGCTTTGAGGAATTCTTAATCTCAGGAAACAAACTGAGGGTTGCTGGAGTGGTGGGGCGTGGGAGGGATGGGGTGCCTGGGTGATAGACATTGGGGAGGGTATGTGCTACGGTGAGCGCTGTGAAGTGTGCAAGACTGTTGAATCACAGACCTGTACCTCTGAAACAAATAATACATTATATGTTAAAAGAAGAAGAAGATAGTAGGAAGGGAGAAATGAAGGGGGCGAATTAGAGGGGGAGACGAACCACGAGAGACTATGGACTCTGAGAAACAAATGGAGGGTTCTAGGGAGGGTGGGGGGATGGGTTAGCCTGGTGATGGGTATTAAAGAGGGCATGTACGGAATGGAGCACTGGGTGTTATACGCAAGCAATAAATCATGGAACACTACATCAAAAACTAATGATGTAATGTATGGTGATTAATATAACATAATAAAAAAAAAGAATTAATCCCCCCAAAAAAGATATACAATTTTACTGAATTCATAAAAGATGTCACAAATAAGTAGAAAGGCATACCATTTTCATGGATGAGAAGACTTAATAATGTAGTGACGCAGTACCTCTTTAATTAATCTATAATTCAATGCAATTCCAAAGTCCCAATAAAGTTTTTCATTGAGATTAATAAGGTGATCCTTAAATTCATAGAAAAGATTAAGTGATTAAAAAAAAGCCAATGCAATTCAAGAGAAAATATGAGAGGACTTGCTCATCCATATATACGATGCAGCTGGCATAATTAAAACAGTGTGGAATAGACACACAGCAGACAAGCAGACCAAAGGAATAGGATGGAGAGCCTAGAAATAACCCACATGTAATAGGGGAGTTTATATTTATGAGAGGTGGCATAATAAATCTGAGGGAAAAATGTGAAATAAATAGTACTTGGTCAGCTGACATCCATGCAGAGAAAGATAAATTAGATTCCCACTTCTAGAAATTTTATTCCAGATGGATTATGGATATAAATATGAAAAGCAAAATTATAAACTTTTGGAAGAAAAATGAGAGGATATGTTTATCATATTAGGGCTAAGAAAGAATTTGCTAAGTAATATAAATAAGCACAAAACATTAAGGAAAAGATTGACTGACCAAATTAAAACTAACATATTTTTAAATGATAAGAAGCAACAAATGTAAAAAGACCAAAGACTAGGAAAATATATTTGTAATACTACAAGAAAAGATAAGTATATGTAAAGAACTATAATAGATCAATAAGGAAAAGCCAAACAACTCAACAGAAAATAGGCAAGGGATATCAACCGGCAGATTATAAGCTGAAAACCTGAATGCCTAATAAACAAGAGACACAAAACCACATGAATTATCAGTAAAATATAAAAGAAAAATGAAATACCATTTCACATTCATCACTTTGGCCAACAAAGTCTGATAACACCAGGTGCTAATGGAGGTGTAAATGAATGCAGCCCCTTTGGAAAGCAATTCAGAATTTTTGGGTAGAGGTGAAGAGATGTGCACCCCATGACTCAGCAATTCCTACTCTAGAGAAACTCTCATACATGTCTGCCCCATGAGGCACATATGGGGATGTTCCTTGCAATAGGAAAAGCTGAAAATAGCCTGTTTCTCAATAGGAGAATGGATAAGTTGTGGTTTATTCATACAATGCAATACTTTACAGCAGCAGATGACAATGGTAAACTTACATATGGGCAAATAAGCATTTGTATCATTTAAAAACAGAACAATAGTATAATGAAAACATATATAGTACTTAGACATATATATGTTGTAAAAGTACTCAAAGAATGGTTATTTTGAGAGATGGACATGGAGCTTTAACTCTGTTAATATTTTATTTTGGGGCGACTGGAAGGCTCAGTGGGTTAAGCATCTGCCTTTGGCTCAGGTCATGATCCCAGGGTCCTGGGATCGAGCCCCGCATCAGGCTCCCTGCTCCACGGGAATCCTGCTTCTCCCTCTTCCACTCCCCCTGCTTGTGTTCCCTCTCTCGCTGGGTCTCTCTCTGTCAAATAAATAAATAAAATCTTAAAACAAAAACAAAATCATTATATTTCTTTAAAGGGAGGGAAGCAGGGAATCAATCAATGCAAAGCAATATGACAAAATGTTAAGTGTATAAAAAGTGTGTAAAGTCAGGGTGGTGGTTACACAGGTTTCTTTCAGGTTATTTTCTATTTCTGTATATATGTTTTCATAATTAAAAATTTAAGAATTCCCACCATCACCACACAAACAAAATAAAACAAAATCCCATCCACTCAATGTGTCCCTTGATTAAATCCACTTTAAGATTTTCTTAGTCCTCTCCTCGCCTCTGAGAATGGCACTCCTCTACTCAACACAAGGACCTTTCCCTGAGGCCTCTGGTATGACTCAGCCATCTTCGTCACCTTCCTTAATTTCTCTACTTTTCAATGTTCAAAGAGTTTAATGTTCACCTTTTAAGAAATCTTGTCAGTTAGGCTTAGGGTAGCAGTTTAATCTCACTACCTCACTCCATTTTCTGAACATTACCCTCTTTTCAGTCTCAAACATGAAATGCATTTTCAATGGATAGAATAGGATTATATTCATACCTTTCTGCCTGTGGGCTTCAGTGTTGACATTTAAGAAAAGATAGAAAAATATATATACAAAACAACATACCTGGATATGAAAATAGAGGTAGACAGACGGCATCTTTACAATCCCAGCAATTTGCTCTACCACATGCAAACTTACCTTTAAGATAAGTTAATTCAGCAGCATTGCTGATGCTCAGTAAGTCAGCTCCTTGATTCTGACATGAAACATAAGCTTCCTTCCAAGAAAGAGCTGCCTGAGTATTAAATTGGTAGCAACTTCCAGTCTGCTCATTCTTTTCCCAGTTATCTTCACAGCCATTTTCTGTTGATAAAAAGATATATTAGTGATCATAAAGTAAGGGCATAATGTTTTATATTACTAACAATGCTTACCAATATTGCAATTCATTTTCCATACTCTTAGGATACACTAAAATTGAAGTTTATTGTTCGACTAGACTATATTTTGATTCTTTGGTTACACAAAGAAATTGAAGTCATGGGAACTAAATGACTTTGGCTGATTAAAGCTTCAACTCTCCTATTCTCTACTCTCCCTTTATCCTCTATCAATTATAATGCCATATTTTAGCCCATGCCTGCCCTCTGCTGAAATGCAGGAGTCTTCAAATGTGTTCACATTGTCAAACTCCTGAGCTGATGGAAAACAAGCTCACTTGAAGATGGTGGCGGACTGCAGAGGAGTTTGCCTACAGCCTGCAGTGAAACCACTGTGTGTATGTGTGTGTGTGTGTGTGTGTGTGTGCGTGTGTGCAGACATGCTGCTTCAACACCAAGATTTAGAACCCAAGTGACTACCTTATTTGAAAAACTCAATCTAAATTTATCCTTAATGTTTTAACAGATGATTTAATATACGACACATAATATTATATAACCAGTATTGCAGATGTCTATGTAGACATACGTGTGCATATGTATACAGACATACATGTTCGTTGTATAATGTGCATATTATTTTCTCTAACAAAAATCTAAAAAGCAAGTATAACTTCAGACAAAAACCCTTCAAATTATTTCTTAGATGAGCTATATAGGTCTTGACACAACTGGTTTGAAAATATACTTAGAGACTCTCATGTACTCTCTAGAAGAGGAAACCCAATATAGACTGTGCCAAGTGTGTCCCAGGTTCCACTCAGGGAGTTTTCCAAAGGGCCTACCATAACCCGTCACCCATCACACGTTAGACTCATGGCCTTTCAAGCTGGAAGGGCCCATTGAGATCATCTTGTCTAATGCTTTCATTTCACAGATGGAAACAAAGGTCTAGAAGTGTCTGTGGCAGAGCTATAATCAGAGCTCTGGTCTCTAAATCTGGTCTTGATCTTCTGAACGGCATACACTGCTTCTTCAGCCACTTTTGAATGGCCTAAATAGCAACAGAGGTGGATGTGACATTTGATGAAAACAAAATATGTGGATTTGCAAGTACATCGCCTAAAGTTTCCTTATTACCCCTGGGGCCTTATGCCTGTAAATCCAGAAGCTTCCAGTGGGATGGCAGTATGTTTGCTATAAAATATAATGTACATGGTTTAGCCATCCTTGGTTTTGAGAAACTCACAGTCTTGCTTCTTCCCTAAAAATAACTCTGAGAGGTATATGAATACTCCCATTCTCACCCCCACCACCCAAAGGAAGCTAGATACTGAGACTAATGACAGTCAAGGAAGCAAGGTAGAGTGGAATAAGTACACTGGGGAATGAGGGTCAGGAATTCTGGAATCTCCACCAGACTCCATACAAATGTGTTCTGACCCTGACAGGCTGTGTCATCAATTTGCATCTGCTGCCCCTCACCTGAGAAATGAGGGTTTGCAACTGGATAACCTCTAAGCTCCCTTTCACATCTAAAATTTTGGATCCAGACTATAGTGAGGTTTAAATGAAATCAATGACTAGTTGACCAAACTCTGCCTGATATCAACTGTAGCTGAAACAAATATTGGCTTTTATCTTTCGGTAGCTTCTGGGTGTTGAAAACCCTGTGCTTCTACTTAGAACAGTAATTCTCAAAGTGTGGTCCCCAGACCAGCATCATCAGCATCACCTGGGAACTCACTGAACTGCAAATTCTTGGGCCTCACTCCAAATCTACCAAATTATAATTTCTAGAGGTGGGCCCCTAGAAATCTTTGTTCTAACATACTTTCCAAGTGATTCTGCTGCAGAACCACTGGCTCAGTATAACCTCTTCTAGTTGCTTAGAACTCTTCATTTTGAAGCTCAGCTTCCTTTAAGGAGGGATCAGCATTAGTAATACCACCAGATTGGCTACTGAATGAGGCATTCTAGTGTATTTGTTTGGGTCAAGGACTTCAGAACTGGATTTCCTAGATTTGAATCCTAGCTCTAAAATGTATTAGCTATGTGACCTTAGGCAAATGCTATAACTCCCCTGCACCTCACTTTGCTCATCTGTATAATGGGGATAATTAGTGGTACCTACCTTAGAGGGTTGTGTGAAGACTGAATGGGTTAATATAGTTTGAGTGGTTAGAATAGTACCTGACACTCGGCAGGGCCCTATAAGTATTAACTATTATTACCCAGGTCTGGAGCTTTTCCCTTTCTCTTTATTAGACACTCTTCCAAACTATTGCCCAATTAATCTGGAGCACTTATCACATACCAGGTACTATGACCTGTAACTCCCACCTGACTGGTAAGAAAATATGTCTGTTATATACCAGATCATGATGCCACTGCTACGTTGGTCTCTCTCTCTTTCTAAAGAACAGTGAATTCTTTAGCACACCCTGAGTAGTTTGCTTCTAGTAAGAAGCAATTAGAAAAAATGCTCTGCCCAACATAAAGAAATGGCAGGAGAACAGTGTCACTAATTTTGAGAGGACCAGGGATATAGGTCTCTTTGGTCCCTCTTTGCTTTAGGCCATAAATATACTTAAGTCTCTACCAAACGAACAGTTTTTCTTCAACCTATCTACCCCCCAAAACCACCATCCTCGCTCTTTTTCTATTCCATAAAACTTAAGAGGCTCTCTCTACTTCTTGTTCACACTTCAGCCCACGATAACCTGGCTTCTATGACCACTGGTCTTTTGAAACTGCTGTAGCAAAGGTCAGCAGCAATTTCCTAACTGCTCATGCCTTTTCCACTTCCTCTTCCTGAGGCATCTGTGCTATAGAACATTCCCTCCTCCTTTGTCTTCCATGGCACAATCTTCTCTTGGTTCTTTCCTTGGCCTACTTCTGAAAGCAAGTTCATAGCTACACATTACTTCCTTTTCTCTCCTCAAATACATACCTTCTCTAGGATAATATTTGTTGCAGTCATTTTTGAGTTATCTCAGACTCTTCCTTCTTCCTTCCTTTGGTCTCACATAAATGGTATCCATTTTCTTTTCATATATAAAGCCTGCTAGCCCATACATACCTGGTTTTAAACAGATGCCCCACTTTTGATCATATTCATAATTTAAGGTGGTTGCACACCATGGCCCACCATAATTTTTATCAAAAATGCACTCATGATGCCAGGTCCCATTAACTAAGAATGGAAATTCACAAGGTCTTCCATAGGAGTTCCCATCTCTGGTATATATCTCTGTGGTATGGGGAGGAAGTAGAGGAAAGGAAAGTTAAAAACTGGACAGTCACCTTCAGTTAACTGATTCCTAAATTTTCTGTGAGAGAAAGATTGCTGTTTTCACTTAAGAGAATACAGTATCTAAGTAGGCCACACAGTGTGAAAATTCAGAGCATGGATGCAGCATTCAGCTCTGAACTTGAATGCTGGCTCAACTGTGGGGCTGTGGGCAAGCTCTTCAACTTTTATTAGCCTCAGTTTCTATATTTGTTACTTAGGAATAATCGTATATAGCTTATAGGTTTGTTCAAGAGGATTCAATGAGATAATCCATGTAAAGCTTCATTTATTGTGGTGTGATGAAGAGCTAAACGATCCTGGCTTGATTCAGCAGGGATCAACTGATTACCATGGGTGGCAGAGAACTTCACCAGAAGGAGTGCCCTGCATGAGACTAAATTTACATTCTATTTCATTTTCTTTAGTAAGACTGGGGCCAGAAAAATCCCCTGGAATCACTGAGGGTGGGTATGGACTTTGGAACCAACTGTAGTTAGACAGATGGACACATAGCCCCATTGTTCACTGATTGGTGGTAGAATTGAGGTTGTGTGTCTCAAGAAGCAGGGGAAAGAAGAGCTGGATCTCTGAGAAGGTTCTTGGAGAGGAGCAGGGCATGGTAATTCATGTTATAAAAGAACCAGCTTTAGCTGGGCAGTCATGGGACTAGCTGGTGGCCAGCGATGTAGCAGAACTAGTTTTTCATTTTAAAATAATTTCCCCTGGTACGTGGAGAGGAACTGAAAAAATTATTCCGACCTCAAAGTATGCTTAGAAATACTAAAGGAAGTGCTCAATACTTTTGTGGATAACAGTTCTCTTGGAAAGGTGTTTTATTAGGACAGCTAACTGTGTAATTATTTTGGTTACCTTTATCCATATCCTTAATTTGTTTAAAACCAAGGTCATTATCAGATCAAATGATGCCTATTGGGTAAAGCATAATAGTCAGATCTCATCACCCTTTATCAGGCTATTAGGGTCCATTAAAATGTCTCACAGATATGCTTAAAAGTGTGCCTAAGAAATAAGTCAATCAGAGAAAGACATATAGCATATGATCTCACTGATATGAGGAATTCTTAATCTCAGGAAACAAGCTGAGGGTTGCTGGAGTGGTGGGGGGTGGGAGGGATGGGGTGGCTGGGTGATGGACACTGGGGAGGGTACGTGCTATGGTGAGCGCTGTGAATTGTGTAACACTGTTGAATCACAGACCTGTATCTCTGAAACAAATAATACATTATATGTTAAAAAAAGAAGAAGACAGTAGGAAGGGAAAAATGAAGGGGGGAGATCGGAGGGGGAGACGAACCATGAGAGACTATGGACTCTTTCTCTCAACCCAGTTGAGGGTTCTAGAGGGGAGGGGGTGGGGGGATGGGTTAGCCTGGTGATGGGCATTAAGGAGGGCACGTATTGAATGGAGCACTGGGTGTTATACGCAAACAATGAATCATGGAACACTACATCAAAAACTAATGATGTAATGTATGGTTATTAACATGATAAAATAAAAAAATAAAATAAAATACAAAAAAAGTGCGCTTAAGATGGTATTTGATTCCACATTCTTTATCATTTTCAAATGTTTATTTAACTGAAGTATGAGACTTAATTTAACATTTTAGAATATATTAAGCAGCAGTACAGCAAAAAGTAAGAATAATCTAGATGCTTTTATTTGCAAACAATCTTTTAAAGAATATTGGTTTTGTTTTCCTCTGACATAAATGATTTTGGACAGGATACTTCTGTTAAAGAGTAATTTGACCTTATATTTTATAGGGAATCTGCTTATTACCTATGTTTCACTATTTATTTATTTATTTGTCAGAGAGAGAGAGAGAGAGCACAAGCAGGGGGAGCGGCAGGCAGAGCAGGCAGAGGGAGAAGCAGGCTTCCCGCTGAGCAAGGAGTCCAACGAAGGATTCGATCCCAGGACCCCGGGATCATGACCTGAGCCGAAGGCAGCCGCTTAACCAACTGAGCCACCCAGGCGTCCCCCTATGTTTCATTTTTAATGATACCAAAGTTCCCAAAAGCTCATGGCCACTTCTCTTCCCATATTACATCAATTAAAAGGAGTCCCTGAGCCCAGCAACTATTACTTGAAGAACCATCACTTTCTTCCTAAAAAATCTTGTGTTTCTGTTATACAAAGTGCTTTCACATACATTTCTTTTACTTCCTCTTTACTGTAAACCTGTGAGATTAATAGGGCAAGTATTATACTTTTTTGTGAAATCCCCATTTTTGCAGTGTGGTTAAGTAAGACATTCAGTAAACTGTAAGTGACAGGCATGAGAACTGGCTCTCTAATTAGAGTCCTTGACATGTTAAGGACACCTTGTGACTTTAATGGCTGCCTTCTCAGGTTTCAAGTTATGTTTCATAGCTCAAAGCTGGGTTTCAATTAAAAATCTCTCCTATTCACAACATCCTTTGAAGAATGATAAGCATATAACAACCACGACATCAGTAGCAGCTAAATTATGCTAACTATTCAGGAAGAGTTTTATTCTCACACATTCTTCACTGCTACTGGACCTCTTAAATCCCATGTGTTTCTCTAGGGAGACAGGCTTTTCCTGAGAAGAATCTTCTGTGTGAATTTATGATGATAGCACTCTTAAAACAACAGCATATCCTGCAATAGGTACAAATTTGTGAGTTGAATCACTTACATGGAAAACTAACAATTTCTTCATTGAGGCAAAATAGCTTTAGTGGTCAAAGAGGTTGGCAGGCTCCTAAGAGTTGTTCAAAATGTAGACAGTTCAGTCATTTTCCTCTGGATTTGCCAAATATTCAAAATTTGAAGAGTGTGAGTGAGCTCAAGATATCTTAATGATTGATATAAATGCATATCTGGATGCTAGTCAAAAGCAATTCATTCATAACATTTATACAACTAAAGTTTTCTCTCAGATGAACATGACTCACACAGGGTGGGGGTTGGAGAGAAAGGCAACCCAGGACACAATGACAAATAATTTTTCTTATATTAGACGTAAAAAAATTTATAAAAAATATTTATAGAGCAAAAACCAAGGGAGAAATAAAAAAAGCTATATTTGGGGAATTCAATCATGGTTTTGAATGGTAGCCTTGCTCTAACAAGCTGGATAACCTTGGACTTCACTCTTTTGGGACTCAGGTATCTTATCTTTCTTATCTCTATAAAGCTGGACAAAAGGTGGGGCAGAAACTAATATGGGGAGTCTGACAT
Source organism: Callorhinus ursinus (assembly GCF_003265705.2). Taxonomy (NCBI): domain Eukaryota; kingdom Metazoa; phylum Chordata; class Mammalia; order Carnivora; family Otariidae; genus Callorhinus; species Callorhinus ursinus. The sequence continues at coordinate 69,224,629 of NW_027397064.1, read as the reverse complement.
AGCAGTCCCTGATAAAGTCCTTAACTTCAGACAGTAGTCTCTAATCTGAGAAGAGGAAGGGACTACATAAATTTAAAAGAGTAAAACTTCCAAGACTTAATATGTGATTAAATTTAAATGGTGAGAGAGGAAAGCAGGACACTCTACAGTGACTTGTAGATTTCCAACATACACGACTTAGATGGTACCAATCACCTGGAAAGGAATGGAGGAGGCAGGTTTGACCCTGGCTTCTGTGCAAATTAAAACTGGAGGTATGTGGCGATGAGTCAGAGCTATGTGAGCCTTTTCTCAGAAATCTCTAAATTTCTTATTTGAAAATTCAGTGTTCCAAATATTGTCTCTGGTAAGGTCAGGAAATACTTTATGCCTGTGGGCTCTTGCTGGAGGCACTGTTTAAGTTCTCTCTGAGGTGGTACCCTAGGTGGGTTCTTAAACTTTTTTGTGCTACTGATCATTTGGGCAGCTGTGTGAAATGAGCAGGTCCCCTTCTCAGGAGAAAATTACAAATGCATAAAATAAAAACCATAGGATTACAAAGAAAACCAGTTAGACTGAAATTTGGGGGACTGAAGGAATTTACAATTACAACTATATCCCTCAAAAGAACTTGGGGCAGGAGACAGAGAGAGCCCTGCCAAGAAAATTCTCTCTTAGCTGCCAAGTTAGAGAAAGATTTTCAAAAGGCAAAATTTAAACTTGCCATTAAGTGGTATTCAGAAAGCAACTGCTTCTTTTTTTTTTCTTTTTAGGTTTTATTTAAATTCAAGTTAGTTAACATATAGTGTATCATTAGTTTCAGAGGTAGAATTTAGTTTCATCACTTGCCTTTAACACCCAGTGCTCTCATTACAGCAAATACCCTCTTTAATGCCCATCACCCATTTACCCCATCCCCCTAACCACCTTCCCTCCAGCAACCCTCAGTTTTTTCCCTATAGTTAAGAATCTCTTATGGTTTGCCTCCCACTCCATTTTTATCTTATTTTTCCTTCCCTTCCCCTATGTTCATCTGTTCTGTTTCTTAAATTCCACGTATGAGTGAAATCATATGGTAATCTTTCTCTGACTGACTTATTTCGTTTAGCATAATACATTCTAGTTCCATCCATGTCATTGCAAATGGCAAGATTTCATTCTTTTTGATGGCTGCGTAATATTCCATTGTATATATGGGAAGAAGCTGGCTAGCAAAAACACTTGTTCAACTACTCATGGATTGAGGATTAAAGAAAAGGAAATCCCCATCTCTAATTCTCTAATCCAATATTTTCCCATAAGAGCAGAACCTCACATCTTAGAAATGGATGCATCTTCAATAGGAAATAGAAATAGTTATTATAGGAGAGAAATTTGTGCAGATAACTAAAAGACTAAGGGGCCAAATTTAACTTAAATGAGCTTTGAGAGAAAAGAAAAATCTCTGTAAAGCTAAGTAAATTTACAAAGAAGAGCAAAGGTGAGATAATAGTTAAGACTTAGAGATGATTAAATATATATTTATATATCAACATTTGATGTAATTTAGAGCAACATGATAAAAAAGATTTGCTTGGGTGATAACTTATTACATCTACTCATTCTTTTTTTTTTTTTTTTCAAGTAGGCTCCCTGCCCAGCATGGAGCCCAACTTGTGGAGCCCAATGTGGGGCTTGAACTCATGACCCTGAGATCAAGACCTGAGATGAGATCAAGAGTTGGACACTTAACCAACTGAGCCACCCAGGTGCCCTAACTGACTCATTCTTTTTAAACTTGGAAATTTGTTATAATCTAGTTTCTAGATCCAGAGCAAAGTTCACGATCAGCTCGCTCATAGGCAATATTCATATATAGTTGACACTCAAATAACATGGGTTTGAACTGCAAGGGTCCACTTATATGTGGGTTTTTTCGATAAATACAGTACAGTACTGTAAATGTATTTTCTATTCCTCATAATATTTTTTTGAGAGAGAGAGGGAGAGAGCACACACATGCACACACTTGAGTGGGGGAGGGACTGAGGGAGAGGGAGAGAGAGAATCTTAAGCAACTTCCATGCTCAAAGCAGAGCCTGACCTAGGCCTCCGTCTCACTACCAAGAGATCATGACCTGAGCTGAAACCGAGAGTTGGACACTTAACCAACTGAGCCACCCAGGCGCCCCTCCTTATGATTTTCTTAATAGCATTTTCTTTTCTCTAGCTTACCTTATTGTAAGACTACAGTATGTAATATATATAGCATACAAAATACATGTTAACCAACTGTTTACGTTGTCAGTAAGGCTTCCAGTTAACAGTAGGCTATTAGTAGTTAAGTTTTGGGTGAGTCAAATTTTTAACTGCATGGGGGGCAGTTCCCCTAACCTTCACATTGTTCAAGGGTCAACTGTACTTATTTTTGAAAGCAATTGAGGAAAAAGTCCACTCTTAAAATCATAAACACAAACATCAAAGTGTGACAGCCATGCCAAAAATAAAAATAAACTCACACAGGTCTTAAAGTTTTTCCATTACATAAAAATCTGTAGACAAGGAGAAATATATTTCCTTTATTTTTTGTTTTTCTTTTTTCTTCTTTTTAAACTTAGAATAGGTTTGATTTTATTAGGTCATTTGAATTTCATCCTGTTTGAAGGATTTCCTGTTACTCTAATGTTTCTTTTCCTCTGGAGTTCAGAATGTAATCATAGGAAATACATATGCTCATGTATCATAGAGAGTCCAAATCCCTGGTTTACTACAGAGTGACTGTGTGACCTCTGACAAGGCACCCAACCCCTTCTAGCCTTACCTGTAAAAGGGGAAAAGTAGCACCAATTTCACATAGGTAGCTCAATGATAATGCACAGTGCCTGGAATTGAATGCTAGCTCACTGCCCTTACCAATGCATGACTTTATTTGTGGTCAGTTGTGCATGTTCAATGTCACATTTACCAAACACAACGGCAAATGACTCAAAGTCCCTCTCCAATACTCACCACGATAAGGCTGGTCACAGAGGTTTTCCTCTGTGCCTCCTTTCTTCCAGATATCAGATGAATTTGTACTTGCTACAGCATGTCCATTCTTCAGAGCCAGTCTGTACTGGGCAGCTCCATACAGAGAGTGGTGCTCACATTTCCACCAGAGTAAGGCACTGGAGTCACAGTTGAACATTCTCAAGGAATCTGTGGGTTTGGTAATATCTAGCCCAAGGCACTTCTGGGATTGCAAATGAAAGAGTCGATGCTGGGACACCCACTTCCATACCATGTCCCTACTTCCATCACAGTCTGTTGCTACTATCCAGTCATTCAGTGGCTTGATGCACTTGCCCATGTTTTCATTGACGATGGTGAATGGATCATTGCCTGAGTCAAGACAGACAGTCAAGGAAGACATTTCAGAATTCTGAACTCTGTGGTCAGCGTGCCTTGGTCCCTGCTTGCTGAGGAGAGTCTGAGCACCCAGACTATTCCCACCCTCCAACCTCTATAAACTGCAATGCACTACACAAGGTCAGAGGACAGTGGTAGCCAGAGAGGCAGTATAGTGTGTGTTAAGAGCATGAGCCAGTCTGCCAGGGTTCATAGTCTGCCTCTGCTACTTATTACCCATGTGATCAGGGCAAGTTAATTAACCACTATGCCTCAGTTTCCTCCTTTGTAAAATAGTACTTCATATGGAAGGTGTTAGGTTAAAATGAGCTCATACCTATAAAGCACTTAGAAGAGTATGTATATTTGTTATTGTTATTCCATGAAATATCCCCCCCCCCTTTTTTTAATGAGATGAAGAAGCTCCTTAGTTTTCATCTTCCTTAGACAGGTGGTCAATGAAAAATATCCTGAACCTATTCAGGACCACAGTTCTGTCTTGCTTATACTTTACCTACTATGGCAGGGTAAATTATTACATGGCATTACCGTGTCTCAGAGGAGATGGGAAGACTTCTGGGGGGCAGAAGTAGAATAGTGGGGTAAAGGGATGAGAGGAAATGAAGGTCTGGATTCTGAGGATAGGAGAGACCTGTGGTCTGCCCTATCATAGCACCTTCAGGAACGTTATGGGAAGCCTGTGGGGAGGGGTCGGGGGTGCTGCTGACTGAGTGGATCACCTAGGGAGGTTGAACCTGAGCTCCAGAAATCACCTGAGATACAGAATTCAACACCCAGTAGATTTGGACAGTGGGAAACCCAGAAGCAACGAGTGTAAGCTGAAGGCTAAAGGAGGGACCTCCCTGAATATTTCCCTGCAGTTTCTCATGAATTAGGGAGACCTCAGTGATGACAGAAACTGAAGTTCTGTTAACTTGGTGGAATGGGACTTCAGAATAAAATTTATTTTGATTTTATAAAAATAAAGTAATGCATTGTTTCTTGCACACCTGGGCTTGTGGAACAGGATTCACATCTGTCACAACAAACTACAATCGAACAATTTGGCCAGTGCTTTTACAAAGAAAAATTTTTTGAAGTTATAGCACAAAAGTTCATGTTGATGAGAGTAAAACTGAAATATTTTACACAAATTTAAAGAATCAGTGTCAAAAAACCAAAGGATTCAGCAGAAGGACCTGTAAAACTTTAGTTCCCAAAAGGAACTTTCATTTTGATGCCAGCTTCACAATTACTGATCTTACCAGTGCTAAATACCTTTTCTAATAATAATTCACAGGATTTCAGAGTTAAAAATTCTCATATCAAGGACTTGAGGGGAAATTTCATCATATAATCAATAATAACTATAAAATCAAGTCACGTTTCAGCTTGAACTTTAAAGAGAATTTTTTGTTTTAAGCAGCAGCAGTAGCAAGAAGAGAAACAATAGGAACCACCACAAAATCCTGTAAAACATTAAGCTACTTTTGCTTTCAAATCTGTATTTTAAAATATGACACAGGACTGCAGTTAGGTGTCTTTGTCATAGCAGCTTCCATCCCTCACTCTTCCTGCTTTGACATCTCTCTGCCATTCTCTACTTTATGGACACCATTTGGGAGGACAGTTAACATAAAAAGGAAAACATACTATCTTAGATGATCGCTCACAGTTTCTCCAATGTCCTCCTACATATTCAATATCTACTCAGACCCATGAGGGTCTTTCAAACTATTCTCTCTTTCCCAAACTATTCTCTCTCACTTCTCCAAAAAAAAATCTTGCACTCCAAAGTATCAGCAATTACTGCAGAAAAAAAGAAGTCTGCTTCTGCAGGAGAATAGGCATCCACCACCCTTGCTGGAACCCTCCCCTCCCTTGCCCTGTGGTCCCATTGCTCTCTTTCCTGGACACTTTGCTCTGTGCCCCAACCCAGATAGGTGAACTGGGCTAGCAGTGGCTTTGTTACATTTGCAGTTTGGAGTTCTAGAGTTCTCAAGTTGTCTTTGCAGAATCCAATAGATTACCACAGCTGTTAGTATAGTGGAACAAGCAGTGGGATAAGGAGTTAGAGGTCCTAGATTGAAGACCTACCTCAGCTACCAGTTAGCTGGGAGACCTTGCGGAAGTCGCTTAATCTCCCCAGGGTCTTTGTATCTCCAAATGTAAGATGAAAGCAGAGACAATATAAGATATCTAAGCCACTTTCAGTACTAACATCCTATGTTTCCACAAGATAACAGTTTTCCTAGCCTTGTAGGTTTTACCAGTCTTTGCTAAGTTCATTGTGTATTATTCTTGAACAGATGTCCACAACTTTATTATGCCCTGCTACTGCTAGTAGCATTTTAGGTCATTCTAACCCTATTAGTATCAGGCATGGGCACTTAGGTAACAGTGATGCTTTATAAATACTCTTTGGAAGAGAAAAAAAATTGCCCTTTCCCATTTACTCTATGTGTTACTTCTAGGACACCCACAGACTTAACAAGCTTGTAGAAACTCCGAAAGACTACAGGAGAGATGTGGAGTAGCATGGAGAAAGTATGTTAAAGAAGAGTTGCCAAACTTACCTAATTGCAACATCTATGGTCATAAATACTTGCCTTCTTCTAAATCTGTCTTTTAACCAAGTATGTATAATCAATGTTTGACATCTATAGTGGTCACTTAGCACAAACATTAATTACTGATATGATTTAAGAAAACTTGCCATTAGCCTTCATACATAATGCATGTGTAAGTATTCATACGTAATGTATAAGGAGCGTCTTGTCTTCTCATGATGTTTCCCCATATTTTCCGTATCCTTAGCAGAAGCTGTTCAGTCTGCCTCAGTCTTGTGACCCTATTGGGATGGTAGACTGAAGAGTGGGAAGGACTGAAAATAATTCTTTTTTAAGGAAAATTTGTTAAATAAGGGTATATAAAATATTTCAGAAATGTATTACACTTTGAAAAGGTAATTACAGAGCAACTTATATAAAACAGATTTTTTATTGACAACCTTATGCTGTATCTTGCTCATGTTACCTTACATTGGTCCTAAATGGAATTTTAATGTTTACTTCCACACAAAATATTTGGGCAAATCTAAAAGGCAGAGGTTGATGAAAAGAAGCCTCATCATCCCTAGTAGCAATTTTTATATGCTTCATTTTATATAAACATTCTAGTGGTGCCTGAGAGGAAATAACTAAGTAGCATTATCATATATTGAAAATGAATTTTTAGCATGCCACATTCATCAAAGGAAAACCATCTCCTGTTGCCTAATCATTAGGTAACCTTTGTCTTACCTAAACCAGAGAGCTTTGCACATTCCAAAGAGAAGCTGGACATCAACATTTTATGATCACAGACAAATGGAGGGGGAGATAGAGGCAGAAGGATGAAGACTGCAGCATTTTTAGTTTCAGGGGAACTTCTACAGCTCACAATGTTAAGCATTTTGTGGTCACCACCACGTGTGCAGAGTGTACAGGTGGAGTAGGAAAGAATCAGAAGTCTGGGTTTGCCAGTTCAAAAATAGGTCCTGAAGTGACCTTGGGTCCATGACAGTCTGCTAGGAGTCAGAAAGCTTTCGGGTTCAGATTGGGTGATATGGGCTGGTGAGAACCTCAGGAGTCTCAGAAGGATTGATTTATTTCAAGCTCTTAGCTCTCCAAGGAGGCAAAAAAAGTAAATAAGCAATTGGCATTTCCCCAAGGACACAGAGGACCTCCTTCAGCACCTGAGCAACCCAGACCATCTGCACAAACCTAGCTGCATACATGTGACAGAGTGCATGCCATTACCAGCATTGTGAAGCTGACACACTGCCAAACAAGTTACTCAAATGGCTGGGGTTTCAAAATTCCAGGGCTTCCCTTTATGGGACCACAAGTCTGGTCTGAGGGTGTGTGTAAGCTGGCCAGAACAGCTGCTAAGGATGAGGAAGGATGCAGGAAAACAAATACCTATGAGGATCTAGTGCAGGGAAAATGGAGTTAAGCTGGTGTTCTTTGGTTTCGGTTGATGAGAAAGGCCAGGGATTGTAGAGAATGCAAAAATTAAGAAGGTCTGGAATTGGGGGGGGGGGGGGGACAAAACAGTAGGACTAAAGCAGAAGTAGATGGAAAACAAGAGTTCAGTGATTGAAAGGTTAGTGTGTTTTGACTGTAGTTAGTTATGGCAATGAAATTTCTCTCCCTGGATCGTGGGGCAGGTGGAATAGAATTCTCACAGCCAGTAAAGGACTTTTGGGAGTTTCCACGAGGGAGGGTCAAAGAAGAATGGAGAAGGGTGAATCAGATCAGTATTCACTAAAAGGTCCTTGATGTAGATAGGGTGATGTTATTCACACTCTGGGAAGCTTCTTCCCATCACTCTCTGAAAAAACTCTATATCTGGCAGTAACTTAGTTTAGGGGCCACAAGAAAAGAAGAGCCACAAGGGGGAACCTACAGTTTTCAAAAAACTTCCTTGCCCATCTTTTACTTCCTCATACAGGCAAGTTAACAGAAGTGGTAGGTGGTGATGGCTCACTGACTGCCCACTATGCAGCACAACTAAGAAAGTCCTCAGGGAACCTTTTGCCAAGGCAAAAAGAAAGTAAAAGCAAACTCCGGCTGCTACCAGGGGGTATGGTGAGCCTGGCACTACCCACAGCATCACCATCGAAGGGAGTCTATTCCTGGTCCTGCTTCCGCAGTTAGAGGCAGGAAGGAGGTCCCTGGGCAAGCGACCAGAGCTCCAACGTGGGGCCCTCGGCCTCGAGGGAGTGTTTTGGAGCTGATAAATCCATTCATTAGAAGAAAGTATCGCTGCTCAAGGCTTTCGGGGAGGGCATCAAAACGGAATTACGAACATGGTCACTTTAGGAGACATAGCTTAACCGGACTTCCTTTTTGACTTGCACCTTTGGCTATCGTGCAAGCGAAGTCGGGCAATCATTAATCATCCTTGGCGCTGTGGGTAGACAGTTCCTCTAGACACTGAGTGGCCAAGGTGACCAAGAGGCGAAGGAGGGGCGAGATGGGCTGGATGGAGTTTGGGGAGTGCTGAGGAGCCTTTTACTCCGGGGAAGCAAGCAAGAGAAAGGCCCTGCTCCTCCTGCTCCTGCCCCACCCCGCCCTCCACCCCGCGCCCGAAGGCCATGGAGTGCCTTCTACTCAGAACTCCCCTTCGGCTGGCTCACTTCTTGGGTTCCGGACCCCCGAGGCAAGCAGAGTTGACGAGACCCGGAGCACAGCCCTAACCCGAACCGAGGAAAGTCGGCAGACCTGACAACGTCGAGGGCCCCAGCAGCTGGCGGGCTGGCGCGCCAGCGGTTACCTGTGCGGCCAGAGGGCTCCGCCAGACCGAAGCACCTGAGGAGTAGCACGAGGAGCTCCGCCGCGCGGCGAAGGGTCGCCCAGCGAGTCCCCATCCTGAGCCGGCCCAAGCCGTCCAACCGGGTCCTCAGGCGCACGCGGCACCCACCCGTCCTGAGGCGCCCAGCCTGCGCTTTTGCCGCCGGCCTCCCCGGGGGGTCCGGCCACGCCCCCCTCCGCCCTCGGCCAATCAGGCGAGGTGGGGCGGAGCAAGGGTGTGGAATTGGTGGCAGGAAGACTGCGAGCTGAGCGTTAGGCTCACCTTCTAAAGGACTGACCCTCCGGGAGGCGGGAAGTGCGCGTGGAGCGAGAGAGCAGTGTCGCGCACACTACCAGGCTTGGGGGTCCTGGCTCCCACCTTTTCTTCAGTAAAGTTGAGGAGACGCGGCTCTTGCTGGGACTTGGCAACACCCTGGTGGGTGGGTTGGGTCTGTTTAGGACCTTGTTCTGTGTAGCGCACCTCAGTGTGGGAGGACTTCATGGCCCGGCTGGGCTGGAAAGGCACCCACATCCTCTCGGACCCCAAAGGCGGAAGTCTGCACCCGTAGGGTTGCTGCTGCGGTCAAGCCAAAGAATTCAGGTGGCCTTGGTTGCGTCTTGTGTATTTGGATAGTGCAAACAAAGGCACGCTGCAGTTTCACCCACAATTGTTAAAGAATTAAAAACAAGAGTTATTTGAGTGACCCTAAAATCAATACTTCCAACGATTTAGGCCTTATAACCATCTGACTTTGCACGTAAGCCTTTTCTTAATAATTAAATCATCATCATCATCATCATCATCATCATCCAGTAGAAATGTGGAAGTCTGCATCCCAAACCAGCAATGTGAGAGTAATATTTATCCTCTCCCTGTGGGATCTGTAGTCATTCTAAATAGGCTGACCTAAGTTGCCTGGGTGTGAATGTCCTGTAATTTCAAACCTCATAAAAGCACATGGTGTGTACCCAGAATCACCTGCATTGCTGTCCCCCAAGAGTGAATTCTTCCATGAGAAGAGGAACATCTTGGTTGCCTTTCCTTTTTTTTTTTTCAAAGATTTTATTTATTTGACAGAGAGACACAGCGAGAGAGGGAACACAAGCAGGGGGAGTGGGAGAGGGAGAAGCAGGCTCCCTGCTGAGCAGGAGCCCGATGCGGGCCTCAATCCCAGGACCCTGGGATCATGACCTGAGCTGAAGGCAGATGCTTAACGACTGAGCCACCCAGGCGCCCCTAGGTTGCCTTTCTTGATTCCAACTGCCAAGGCTTCACTGATGGCTCCCAAATCTACCTTGGGTCTGTTCTCTCCCTACCTGGGCCTTTTAGTTCAGTAGATATGTTAAGCACTTGCCATTATGAGGTTGGGCACCTCCCAGGATAAGATAAAAAGACAACATCCCTGCCTGCTCAAGTTTACTGAGTACTAGGTGAGACTGAGGCACACACAGCTTAACTCAGGGCAGAATGAATGGGGAGACTAGACAAAGCTTCAAGGAAGACAACACCTAAACTGGGCCTTGGGTAGTAGGTAGGAATTTGACCATGTACAGCTGCTTGGAGAAAAATAGTGACAGAATGGCAGGAAAATGCAAAGCTATGTCAGAAGAGGTCAGTCCAGTATGGCCATCCTGCAGGGTGCATGTGTGTGCATGTGTGTGCATGTGTGTGTGTTGAAGGTAGTTGTGGTGGAGGACTTAGTGAAGATGACAACAGAGAGGTGTGTTGTGGCTGTGTTGTGAAGAGCCTTGAATATGATGTCAAAGACATTGATTTGATTCTCTAGAACTTGTCTCTAGAAAGTTCTGAGTAAGACAATCTGCTACTGCTCTGATTCCCTTTGCATTTGTGGCTGCTTGCCTTTCTGATCCTGCCTAGCTTGGAGCTAGTTGAGGGCAGGGGTCTTACCTTCTCATTATTACCGTCCTACACTGAGCACTAGGCCTGACCCAGAATAAGCTCTCAATAAATATGAGTTTACTTAATTAATAACTTCCTAGAGCCACGACCTTAGCTTAAGGCCACAAAAGCTCCTGTTTGCATTATGTTGCAGTAATTTCTCAATTGACCTTCCTGCCAGCAATTTCCTTCTCAGGAAAAGGAATCTTTGTTTGGAATATGTCACCTTTCTTCTACTCACATCCTTTCAGTGCTAACAGGGAGTTCAGGAGGCTTGTGAATCCCTGAAATTATATACAGCTTTATGAATACACTTAAAAATTTTTTTTTTGAGAAAGAAAAGAGGTCCAGGGCTTTCATGAGAGTCTCAAAGAAGCCCATAATACAAAAAGAAATCTTATGTAGGATAAAGCAAGCTCCTCTACTATCTGAACTTTTAATTATCTTCCTATGTCACTCCTTGGTTCAAGCAACCTGTCTGATCTGTTTTGCCCTTTCCTATCTCTGCCCATATAGCCATATTTTCTCCAGTCTAGAATGCCTCTTTTCGCTCTCTCTTGTCTTAGTCCTACCCTTCCAGTTAAGGCTCTGCTCAAATTTCACATTTTATATAAAATGTCTCTAAGAAGAACCTTAACCCTTGGGGATTCCAAACATCTGGATATTGTTGCATTGTGTTCACTTGGCATTTAACACATATGCTTCCTGTTGCTTGAGTAGTTGCCTCTTATCTGCGGTTTTGTTTTCTGTGGTTTCAGTTACCCTCAGTCAACCACAGTGCAGATGTTCCTTCTTCTGATGTCTGATCAGAAGGTCAATAGTAGCCTAAAACTATGTCACTACATCATTCAGCTCATTTCATCTCATCATGTAGGCATCTTATAATCTCCCATTATTACTAGGAGGATGAGTATAGTACAATATCTTGAAAGAGAGAGAAAGAAGAGAGACCACATTCACATAACTTTTATTGCAGTATATGTTATAATTGTTCATTTTTTATTACTAGTTACTGTTGTTAATCTCTTAATCATACCTAATATATAAATTAAGTTTTATCATGGTTATGTATAGGAAAAACATAGTATTTATAGGAGTTGGTCCCATCCTTGGTTTCAGGCATCCGTTGGGGGTCTTAGAACATATTCCCCATGGATAAGGGGGGACTACTGTACTTTTTCTGTAGTTACATGTGCACTGATACTCCACCTAGGTTATATGTCTTAAATAAATATTTATTGCCTATGGCAATAATAGAAAGCAGTGTATCCTTCAAGTCTCACCCTGAATGTCACTTCTTCAAAGAAATCTTTCCTGACTGCAGTCTAGGTCAACTTCCTCTGTGATAGGTTCTCAATGCATCCCACACTTTGTTTTGATAGCACTTATCATAGCTGGATTGAACAATTATTCACTTGCTCATTTGCGGAATGTCTAGCTCCCTTTCCAGGCTGCAGGACCCACGAAGGCGGTGTCTGTTTAGGCACTTCTGTGTTTCCAGTACCTGGACCATGATTTGCTGGATGAATGAATGAATAAATACACAGTAAGTGCCTCATAAAGGATGAAGGAATAAATAAATCCATGGTAAATGCCTGGTGCAGACAACAGGAGATCTACACATTTAAAAAAAGGGAGAAATCAGCTGGGGTGGATGGGTGGGAGGGTCTTCAAGCACTAGATCGAATGTCCTTGGATGAGTAACAGTCAGTAGATAGAGGTGGTGGGGAGGACACCACACGGCTGAGGCCATGATGTGAGCAAAATAACAGTCGTCTGCCACCTGCCAGGTGCCGGGCCATGTGCTGAGCATTTCCTGTGTGCTCTTGCATCTGATAATTAGCCTATGAATGAAATATTATTATCCTTATTTTACAGATGTGGAAACTGAGACAACATAGACAAGATTGATATAACTAGGCCAAGGCTAATAGATAAGTGAGAATACCAAAATGGAAATCTAACTATAGAACTTGCATGAATGTGTGAGAGTATTTGTATTATTTTATTCCCCATCACAATTAGGAAGAGGGAACATGAGCTTTTAGATCTCTAAAGTGAAATTTTAAATTATAAAATGTGTCATACCTCAAAAAGAGTAGCTAGGCCGTGGGTCTCCTCCTGATCATGTCCACATTACTCTCACACAGAGGTAACCCCTCCTCCGAGTTATCATTCCTTTCTTTATAGTTTCCCCATATGTGATTCATTCCTTAAATAGTCTATATAACTTTGCAAGTCTTTGAATTTTATGTAAGTAGAATCATTTCCAGTTTTTTTGGGCACTTATCTTTTTTGCTCAAAATCATGCCTGTGTCATTTATCTGTGTTGGTGTGTGTAGCTGTAGTTTGTTCATTTTTATGCAATGTTCCATTGTAAGAATAAAGCATACTTTATCCATTCTCTTGCTGGTAGACATTTGAGTAGTTTCTAGCTGGGTAATTTGCTGTAGTTAGCAATGCTTCTGTGAACATTGTTGTACATGTCTCCTGGTGCACATGGCTAGATTTTCCTGAGAGTGTGTTCTTAGAAGTGGAATTCCTAGAGCACAGGGTATGTTCAGCATCAACATTATTAGACAACGCCAATGTGCTTTCTGGTTTGCACTCCTAGCGATATGTACAAACATTCCCACTGCTGAACATCCTCAATACTTGGCATCTTAACATTTTTGGTGGGGAGCAAAATGGCATCTCGTTGTAGTTAAAGGTTACATTTTTCTGATTGCTAATGCAATTGAACATATTTTCTTATGTTTATTGGTTATTTGTATTTCCTTTTCCAATTTGTATTCAGGTTATTTGCTAGTTTTCTCTTAGATCCACTTTCTGCCCTCCCCTGCTTTGAATCTCAAGGACCTACTCTGCATTCTCAGGCTCCCTTTCTCACTACCTTCTGGTTGGGTTCAGCCAATGAGAGTTACTGGCAGGAAATGGAAGTTTGGGAGGGGCAGAATCCAAGGTGTTTCCCTCCTCTATGCCTTGGGAGCATGCCAAGCAGGGGCTGTGTCTCTTCTGTGGTTCCACCTCCTACCTGGAAGCCTCACCTTTGTGGTCCAGTTCCTACCAGGCAACTGTGCTGTGCTTCCAGCATGTTTGGGTGTTTCCTTCTCCAAGGTTCTAGCTCCCACAGGGTAGCCCGGGCTCCTATTTGGATAACATTAGTCCTTCTCTGTTCCTCAGGTCCCAGGGGTAGTAGTAGCTTCTTGTAATTGGTACTTTCTAGATAACCTCACTGGCACTTATTTTTAAGTCTTTCAACATCTCTGTAAAAGGTTATTTCCCTATATTAAACTTCTATTGAACTACCTGGCACAGGTTTTATTCTCCTTACTGGTCCATGATGATACTGATTTAACATATGATAGAAATGTACCTGAGACAACATCCAAAACTGAGTAAGATGTGAACAAGAGAAACTACAAATGGAGCATATTCAACTGCGTGAGGAGTTGTGGCATAAAGAAAACCAGTGTGGGGGATGCCTTGGTGGCTCAGTTGGTTAAGCATCTGCCTTTGGCTCAGGTCGTGATCCCAGGGTCCTGGGATCGAGTCCTGCATTGGGTTCCCTGCTCAGCGGGGAGCCTGCTTCTCCTTCTGCCCGCCACTTTCCCTGCTTGTGCTCTCTCTCTCTCTCTGACAAATAAATAAAATCTTAAAAAAAGAAAGAAAGAAAGAAAGAGAAAGAAAGCAAGAAAGCAAGCCAGTGTGGGATGCCTTTAAACTACAGTTTTGATGATGCTCACAGATGGTCCCAGGTGTAGTAAGGAGGCCACAGGAGGCCCAAACAAGGGCTTGGTCTAAGAATAAATTTTGAACAATTCCCACAGCACCATGATAATAAAGATTTGTATTTATTCCTGGTTATAACTAAGCTCATGAGGACTATAATCATGGATATAGACCCCAAAGGGCAAATATAAGGTTGTAATTCACCCACTTAAAAAACAAAAGACAAAATTAAACAACTTCTCTTATTAAAATAAACTGAGCTGGGGCGCCTGGGTGGCTCAGTCGTTAAGCGTCTGCCTTCGGCTCAGGTCATGATCCCAGGGTCCTGGGTTCGAGCCCCATATCGGGCTCCCTGCTCGGCAGGAGGCTTGCTTCTCCCTCTCTCCCTCTCTGAGCTTGTGTTCCCTCTCTCGCTGTGTCTCTCTCTGTCAAATAAAATAAAATCTTAAAAAAAAATAAAATAAACTGAGCTTACTCTGCAGACTTTAAATTGTAGAATTCTCAGATGAGGAAATGTTCCATCAGTATATCTACAGAACATTGACAGAAGGGACTGGAAAGGAGCCAATGTGGCTGACTCATTCCCTTACTCAGCTTAACCTCATGCACAGACACCAAGGAACTATGGAATTATAGAGTTCACAGAGAACTTTGGAGTCCATCATCTGCCCTCCCATTTTATGGACAAGGAAACTGAAGCTCAGAGGGTTCAGTGACCTTTGTGGATATAAGAAGCACAAGAGAGGTTAGATGCAGACCCCTGAGATTTGCAAGAAGACTCCCAAAACACCAATGAGAGCATCTTAGGGCTGGTTACGTGCCTCTGATAGAAGGCGGGGGTGAAATTTAGGTGCAAGGTGATGATGCAAGGGTGGGTCATAGGTTAAGAGGCTGCTGGTGTTGGTAAGACTTGTGTACTTGGTAGCAGTGTGTTGCAAAGATCAGTAATATGTTTTGGGTAGGAGTGTAACATATCAAGCATGGTGGTAATTCCCTAAGAAACATTTTTGTCAAAGGTGCATTCTTTGGAAAATAAGGAAATAATTTTAATGGTACAGATGATTTTCTGGATGTGGGAAATGTGATGAAGGATTAGGTTTTGATACTGGCATGCATTCACTATGTTTGGCAAAGAGGCAAGAATTAGGGTGATATGTTTGCTTTTTTACTTATATAATTGGAAGTTCTTTCCTCAGAATAACCAAATCCATTGCTAAAATCTGTTCTAAGACAACAACAGTTCAAATGATAAATAACCAAAGCCCGGGAGTCCTTGCTTCTCAGGGAAACTGGTCAGGTTTACACTTTAGAACAATTATTTTCCTGGCCTTAGCAGAAGATAGTGAAGAAATCATAGTGTGATGTGACTCTCCTTCAAAGCTGACTCATAATTCAGGACCACCTGACTTGTTATTTAAGGGTGAGTTTAAGATAGCTTACCTTAGTTAAGTTTACCTTAGTTAAGGTAAGAATGCTGGCTGACTGACTTTTAGAAACACTTATCCAGTATAATAGTGAGAATCCTAAGCAATTATAGTACTGAGAGCTATGACACTGTTTAGTACTGAGGGGTATTACTGTATTTACCGATTTTACCATTATTCACCTTTTGTCAACTCACTAATATCTCCATGAAGCAGATGGTCCACACTTTTCCTTTCTAGGAGCCAGTTCTATCTCCTTGTAGACTTCCTTCAGGAAGCAAAATGTGCCTCTTACTTTGCTGATAGGCTAGAGGCCATCTAATGTGAGTTCACCAGGTCTCTATTTTTCCTCTCTGTAACTCATCTTTATCTCAGCCTTGGAGGAAAAGCCAGACCCCTTTTCCTTAACATAACTTCTTCTGTGTTCCCAACCATATCTTTCTCCTGTCTAGTATTTTTTAGTTTCTCCCTCTCCATGAATCACAGGAAGAGACACTCTGAGAATGTTTTAAACTTTTTATTTTTTAAAAATTTTTAAAAAAGATTTTATTTTTTTATTTGAGAGAGAGAGAGAGAGAGAGACAGCATGAACAAGGGGGAGGGGCAGGAGAGAGAAGCAGACTCCCTGCTGAGCAGGGAACCCAAAGCAGGGCTTAATCCCAGGACCCTGGGACTATGACTTGAGTTGAAGGCAGATGCTTAACTGACTGAGCCACCCAGGCGCCCCTAATTTTACTTTTTTTTACTATAGAATATAAAAACTACACCCAGAGTAGAGAACATAGTGTAATGAATTTACTGTTCCCATCACCTTCTTCAACAGTTATCAATACATGGTCAGTCCTGTGTCATCTCTACTCTGACCCACTCTCTACTTCTTTCAGATTATTTTGAAGCAAATCTTAGACATCAAATATTTCATCTGTAAATATGTCAGTATGCATCTCTAAAAGATAAGATTTTGTAAAGACATAACCACAGTACATTATCTCACCTAAAAACAATGACAAGAATTCCCTAATACTGTTAAATATCTGATTGGTGTTCATGTTTTCCCAATTACCTTATAAATGTTATTGTTTTGTTTTTACAATGTGTTTGAATCAGAATCTAAATAAGGTTTTTACATTGACACCGGTTGAGATTTCTCTTAAGTATCTTTAAATCTCTAGGCACCCTGTCTTTCCATTCTTTTTCTCTTGTAATTGTATGAGAAAAAACTGACTTGTTTGTAGAATTTCTCAGAGTCTGGATTTTGATTATTGCATCACTGTTGTGTTAACATGTTCCATTATCCCTCGTAACTCTTATACATTAGTAGTAGGCTTTATGAGACTCAGATTCAATTTATTCATGACAGTGCTATTTCATATGTGCTGTGTTTTCCTGTCAGGAAGCCCATAATGTGATGTTTTTTCTCATTGTTTGGTGATGTTATCAGCCATTGATGATCATTACTGGGATCATTGAGAATTAGAAATCAGATATTCTAATTCTATCATTTTTTTCTTCATTTATTAGCTGGATGCTTCTTTAAAGACAAATTTTTCCTTATCAACTAGTTGGTTACCCAGAGGTACAGATCATATAGGAAGCTTGATTCTTCCCTTTATTGATCAGTTTTGGAAGTATAAGGAGGTGGTTCATTCATAGCATTCTCTAAAGGCGACCAATGAGATTTTAATTTTTAATGATCATTTATTCATACTTGATATTTTTCAATCCCTTTCATTTATTATATTTGTTGATGCTCCACTTTTGCCAGGGGAGACATCCATAGGAGTCTTTCATAGTTTCCTCATGATCTGGAATGACAAGATGTTTCAGTCTCAAACTGTACATTTCTTGTCCCAGACCTGGAATCAGCCACTTCTCTAAAGATGTCTGCTTCCTTTTGGTTGGAAATGGTAGAGACCAAACTGGGTGCTAGGACTACTCTTTCCTGATAGGTTGGTCCTCATTTCCATCATGGGTTTTGAAACCAGACATGTGAATTTGAGTCCTCACCCCACCACTTGCCAGCTGGGTTCTTAAGCAAGATATTTACTGTTGATGGTAGAAATGCCCTTTTACTTTTTTATTTTGAAATATAACATATATGAAAAAGTATGTAAAGCATACATGTGTAGTATAATAAATTACAAAGTGAATATCTATGTAACCACCACCTAGGCAAAAAATATGTAACATTTCCACAGATACTGTCTCTGTCCCTTTTTTATCACACATCCCTTCATCCTCTCTAGAGGCAGTCACTATTTGCACTTTAATGATTATAATGTCCTTACTTTACTTTATAGTAAATAATAGACCCCTTAGGGTTCCCTGTTTTTGAACTACATACAGGTGGATTCATGCTCTGTGTATTCTTTTATATCTGATTTCTTTTGCTCAACACTATACTTGTAAGATTTATTCACGTTGTTGTGTGTAGCTGTGTTTTTTTCATTTTTGTTGCTATATATATCTCATTGTATGAACGCACTGTAATTTGTTTATCCATTTGATTCTAATTTTTGACAAATACAAATAAGGCGCTTTGATCATTATACAAATATTCTTATGTATAAACGCATGCATTTGTTTTGAGTATATTCCAAGGAGTAGAATTGCTTTGTCACAGGGTATGCGTATATCAGACTTTAACAGATAATGCTGTACTAGTTTCCAAAGTTGTTTTGCCAATTTACTATGTAAGAAAAAGACCCAATTGGGCTTCCTGCTTCTCTTCTTAAAGACCGTTCAATGGGAAGCTCTGAAAGAAAAAGAAGCTAAGACTTGCAGGGGTTACTTTAATCTGTGGTAATGAAAAACAATAATCACAGGAATAAATCCGTGGAGCTTCCTATTCCCTGCCTCTTCTTTTGGAAATTGTATTGTTCTCTGAAATATAGTTCAAATAGGCCTCTTCCTTGAAGCCAACCCTGATTCCATTAGCTAGAATGAGAATGCTTGCTAGGTTTTCCTTTGTATTATAATCATGTGCAGTCTCATCATCCCCACTGGAGCAGGCACCAAGTCTTAATGGTTTTTTTTCTTCTTCAGAGTTTTATTTTATTTTATTATTTTATTTTATTATGTTATGTTAATCATCATACATTACATCATTAGTTTTTGATGTAATGTTCCATGATTCATTGTTTGCGTATAACACCCAGTGCTCCATTCAGTACGTGCCCTCTTTAATACCCATCACCAGGCTAACTCATCCCCCCACCCCTCTAGAACCCTGTTTGTTTCTCAGAGTCCCTAGTCTCTCATGGTTCGTCTCCCCCCTCCAAGTTTTATTCCCTACTCTCTGGTACAATTCCTTTTAATCAAAGAAAAGAAGTCTGTCAGGCAACAATGGATGATAATTCAAGAATTAAAACTAAAACCTTCATTTGTTTAGTAAAGGACACTGGGTTTTTTCCCCTCACTTTTGTGAGTAGAGTGTGGACCACTGTGTTTTGTGAGGTCACCACAAAAAAGTTTGGGTAGAATATTTATGGCTACTTCTATTTCCAGTTCCTTCAAAGATGGTTTGTATGTTTTGTGATTTAATTCATTGTATGGCTGTTTTATAGTGTTACTATTATATTGTGATGTCTATGTGTAAGTTAAATAGTTATTGAGCCAAAGGGATTTTTAGTGTTTTATTATTCTTACAGTAAAATAATTTAGTCAGCAAATTACTTACCAGGTTCCTGTATGCAATTTACAGAATGAAAGACACCTAACAATTCAAAAATTAAAAAACAGAATACAACCATAAATAAAGGTGTATCCTTCCTACCTTGTAAATAGCTGTAATTGGTCTCTGCCCCATGGGTGGTCAGACTTCCCCTGTGAGTTAATAGAAAACTAAGGAAACACTGTTAAGGTTCTTAAATGTAGTTCAACTTCACATTGCTCTTAGTGGAAAGGGTTGATTTCTGGAGCCTGTGTATGTGTGTGTGCACATGTGTGCACAGGCGTGCGTGACATACCTGCATATCTGTAGGTGTCTTTTCCCTATTGATATTGTCCTCCTAGGTTTGTTTCTTATATCTTTGCTTTTCAAAGTTTAAGATACTGCTCTATGATTGCAAATGGCACATCATCATTTCCACACTGGGTATATAGAGCACTTTAAGTTCCTTAATTTGACATACAGCTTGCAATTGTTGTCTTCACTTGTTATCACCTTGCCATATTTATGCCTAGTAGGCATTACCCAGATGAATATGAGTGTACTTTGGCCTGAGCTTCTACTTCTCACACTCAAAGAGGCTGCCATGGCCATGGCCAAAGCCCCTGTTAAAGGGTATGCACAGGTTATGATCCTCTGTTCCACATGACCTTGTAACTCTGATCATAGCTGATTGGATCAAAGATGAACTCCTTCCTCAAAGACAGCCAGTCTTTAGGTGGCTTAGCGGAATATGAAATAGCCTTGTCTGAGTTGGGTTCCTTAGAAATAGGTCCTGGGATGACTTGTATGAATGTGAAAATATGCAAATAAATCTAGAATTTGTCTTGCTGTCACAGGACTCTTGAGATATGAAGTGTTCTCAGAAAAAAGTAGAGTAGTGGGGACATGGGACAGGGAAGGAAAGTAAGACAGAGAAGGTGGATGTCAAGCAAAACCCCACAGAAGATAACTATTACAATTCTGCAGAGAGGTTTGGAGAGAAGTGATCACATCACAGACAAACCCATCAGGGGTGAGGGATCTGGGGTATTTATACTCCCATACTCATAAATCATTGGTTAAGGGCTGAGCCTAGGTATATAAATTTCCAGGCACTGCTGCTCTCTATGCATGCAGAAAAAGCTGTCCTCATGCAGCCTTTTGACAGTGAGATGCAGGTTTTGGTTGTTGAGAGTGAAAGCACTCTAGGACTGAAGTACACTAACATAGCACAGCCATCAGAGGGTATCTGCACAGAGCACTGTCAATGGGCCTACAGGCCTGGTGTGTGAGTTTGCTCAACAGGGACTATTGTGATCATGGAGCTAATTTTATCCTCTCTCATAGAGATCTGGATGTGACATATATGGAGTTAGTAACAATTGAACAGGCATTAGGATCCAGGAACAAGAAGCAGGAGAGTTGAAAGAATAGAAGCAAAAGTTTACAGAATTCACACTCTTTGTGGGTAGGCATGTGCTCTGGTTTCACTCAGCTTTACTCTCATTCCCCTGAGGAAGTAGGTATTTCCTTACTCTACCATTGCTTTTTGTAATGACAGAATACCTTAAATATAAAATAAGGTTAACAGACATGACTCCCTCGGAAGAAGCACATGGCCAGATTCTTGGGTTCAACTACCTTATTATTCTGCTTCCTCTTTTTTCTCTTTTCCTCACTTGTCCATGTTGGGTGAGGTGTGGATTCCACTTGGGACGACTAACTAGATTATTACTGAACTCATCCTTCTGTGATTTTCAATTTGAGTTGGGGGTGTCTCTGATGAATTAGTCTAGAAATTAAAGATGTGTTTGTAACATTTCTCTGCCTCACTGGCTTAATGCAGCAGGTAGTTGTTATAAACTGTGATTTGGCATCAATCCTTGGACTACAAATACCTCTGCCTCTTACCTTACACCAAGTCCCAAATTCCCCCATTTTTTATGCATTTGAGCTCAGCACATTGGAGTTGTTAAAATGAAAATGTTTTCTGGAAATAACCTGTATCAGTAATAAGGATGACATGACTACATTAATTTTTTAAAAGGCAATAATATTCATTAAATAACATTTATTAAACACCTACATTGTGCCTTACTTTTCTTATGGGGCTAGTAATAGTACCTACTTCATAAAGGTATAGTGAGAATTAAATGAGGGAAGCATTTAGATTAACACCTGGAATAATTCTAGTGTGCAATAGCTGAAATTTATTATTAAAATTGTTAGGTACTAAAGTTGCTATTGGAGATTCAAAAAATGGACAAGATATGGTCCTTCTCTTCAAGGAGCTCTGAGCCTAATGGAAAATGAGACATGTAAAGAAGCATTTATGATTATAGTGCAAAATAGAGACATGTTAATGCCAGGGTACTAGCTTAAAAGAGTGAACAGTTAATTTTGCATGAGTATGTAATGAAGATTTTCCAGAGTTAGGAGGCCATGGGGTAACATTTGATACTGGGCACTGATAGAGTGGGGTGGAGGGCCTTCTAGTAATGAGACACAGTACATTTGGGAACTGGAGTGGATACCCAGGAGTGGAGCAAGGTCTGTCTGCAGAAGCAGACAAAGGTGATACTGGATGGTAAGGTGGAGCTATGTCAAAAAAAGGTTCTCTGTGTAACATTCAGGAGCTTGGACTTTATCCTCTGCACAATGCAGACCACTGAAAAGGTTTGACCAAAAACAACACCAAAAAAGATATAATCAGATTTACATTTTGAAGAGATGACAAGATGACTCTGGCAGCTGTGGACAAATGCCAAGTTGGTAAGACTGGACAAGCTGTTAGGAAAGTCCTGGCAAGAAACAGGAGAGTGTTAATGAGGACAGTAATGATGGGAACAGAGAGGAGATAAGAGATAAGGCAGCTCATACAGGGAGACAGAATATAATAAGCTGCTATTGAGAGGGTTAGAGATATCATTATTATTTATGGTACAGTTAGGCCCTTCCAATTATTCTAAAGAAACTTCTCATTTTAATGCCTGTCAATCCATGTATTGAGATTCTTTGCATTTCTCTTCAAATTGTATACTGTAGTGTAGGGTTTGTAGTTTCCATCCAAATTCATCTCCATTTAAATTGTAAATATTGGAAGAGAAGAATAAAGCAGCAGTAGTCGTTATGGCTTAACTTGTGTTTGCTGCGGATCCTAAACCCTGAAAAGTCTCAAAATGAAGAATTTGGGGAAATAGTCAAGGTAAAAATGGGAAATTCTGGAGGTATAAAGAAAAAAATGAGATAGTAATGGTAATACGTAAGGATTATATTGATATATGTTAGTGAATTGCTCTAATAGAATATTGGTACTATTTGGAAAGCTGTCAATGTCATCTCAGATTTAAACTATTAAGTGCATGTTTAAGCTGTGCAAATCACTTGCATTCATTTCATGGCTAATCAATCCAGTCGGAAAGTGTTTGCCAAATGGTAATGGGATTTTCTCTAGCAGCCAGATACTTAAGTCACTAGACACCAAATTATGGGATAAAAAAAATCAGTTCCACATCCCAGATAATTATTGGCTTAAAACAATATTGTGTTGAGCTTTGGCGCATACCCTCTAACAGCAGATGTCTTTGTTTTGGACCATTTTGATGATCTCAGGAACTCTAGCATGATAAACTAATGATGCAAATTATCTTTTCATTTTAATTTTACACTGTAGATGGAACTATTGGCTTTTAATGTAACATATTTTCTGTTGCAGCCAAGACCTAAATTAGAGTATTAACAATGGAGAAATAGAGCAGGTGACATATTTTAGAGCTATTTGGAAGTGGAAAGCAGGAGCTGAAAGAATAAATTCCAGGCTTCTGAAGTGGGTGACTGGCAAATGATGGTGCCACTTGCTGTGATGAGGAAGACAGGAGGAGGGGGAAGATTTAAGGAGAAGACAAATTCTGTTTTAGGTTTGTTGGATTTGAGATATCCATGGTATGGATGTGGAGAAATTTACTAATCCCTTAAATCTAGAACTCAGGAGGGATCTATGTTGGTGACAGAGGTTTGAGAGTCATCAGTGTACAGGGAGTAGATAAAGTTATATGAATGACTGAACAATGAAGAATTCTAGGGAATACTAACATGGAAGGAGAAGAACAGGGGAAGAGAGGCATGAAGACAGTCAAGAAGAAAAGGTGGAGGAGGGAAACAATGAAAGAATATTACGTATAGAGAGATGGTTTAAATCAGTGGGTTCCAAAACTTTTTACATTATGTATTCAATCAGTAATTTTTTGAACAATCCCCATGTGTATTTACTTATGGATTATATACATGTAGTATTTTAATCTATATAATATCTATTAATAGATAGACCCTGATTTCATGACCTGAGTTGAAACAGAGTCAGACCCTTAACCAACTGAACCACCCAGGTGTCCCAAAGATGTATATTTTCTTTTTTTGACTTTTTAAAAAAATGCATTTTGTTTTATTATTATTATTATTGTGTTTTTTGGCATATGAAAATTTATTATTGTCATATTTTCACCATCAAAACTTATGATGTCGGTCTTTCCTTCTTGCCTTTGCATAAGGCCAAAGAGAGACCCTGGCTACTTTGACAACCTTACAGTGAACTCCAGGAATGTCACCAATGGCATGACTTTTGTGACCAAGTCCAACAACCAGAATCTCATAATTTTCCTCAATAGAATTCAAACAACCATCGTTGGGTACAAAGCCTGTGATTTTTTTTTTTTTTTTTTTTGCCATTCTTGATCAGCTGGAACCTGACACACTTACTAATGGCAGAATTTGGTTGTTTGGCTTCAACCCTTACTTTTTCCAGCACAATTCTTGTGTGGGAAGAGCCTCCAGAAGGGTTGGCCTTCATGGCTATTTACCCAGTGGGCTTTCTTGTGCTGTTTATCATGCCACTTCTGATCTTGTCCGTGGCTGTGGGGCTTCCTGGTAGTACAAAGACCATGACACTTGCCCATTCTGCCCATGCCACTGGCCTGAGCAAAAGAGTTATTATTATTTTTTTAAAGATTTTATTTATTTATTTGAGAGAGAAAGAGAGAGAGCACAAGCAGGGGGAACAGCAGAGGGAGAGGGAGAAGCAGGCTCCCTGCTGCATGGCTTGATCCCCGGACCCTGGGATCATGACCTGAGCCGAAAGCAGATGCTTAACTGACTGAGCCACCCAGGCGCCCCAAGAGTTATTATTATTTTTTAAGAAATCTCTATACCCAATGTGGGGCTCGAACTTGCAACCCTGAGATCAAGAGTTGCATGATCTACTGACTGAGCCAGCCAGGCACCCCTTTTTTTGACTTTTAAAAATCTTTTTATTATGGAAAATTTTGAACACACTCAAAAGTTGGAAGAGTAGGATAATGAACCTTTACATATCCATCATCTAGTTTCCACAGTTATTAACATAATATTGACATTTTATTTTATTTTTTGGCTTTTTAAGTTTTTATTTTAATTCTAATTATTTAACATACAGTGTTATATTAGTTTCAGGTGTACAATATAGTGATTCAGCAATTCCATACATCATCCAGTGCTCATCATGACGAGTGCACTCCTTAGGCCCCATCACCTATTTAATCCGTCCCCCACCCCCGCCTACCTCCCCTCTGGTAGCCATCAGTTTGTTCCTGATAATTAAGAGACTGTTTCATGATTTCTCTCTCTCTCTCTCTCTTTTCCCTATGCTCATTTGTTTTGTTTCTTAAATTCCACATATGAGTGAAATCATAGGGTATTTGTCTTTCTCTGACTGACTTATTTCGCTTAGCATTATATTATCTAGCTCCATCCATGTTGTTGCAAATGGCAAGACTTCATTCTTTTTTTATGACTGAATAATATTCCATTGTGCAGCTCCAGACAAGTACATGAGCATCTGCCGATGGCAGACATCTGGGCAGCCGTGCCAGGATTTCCAAGCATCCTCCTGAGAACCACCTACTTGGGTGCTGCAGAGGGCTGAGATCCTCAGTACACATTTTAATATGTTGTACGCATTTCTAAATTTCATGCATTCTAGCAGTGTCTTCTCTCTCCTTTGTTCCCCTGGACCTTCAGAGATTGTATAATCCTCTATTTTTTAAAAAATAAAATCCCCCTTTACTTGTGCCTAGAGAACTTTCTGTTTTCCTGATATAACCTTGGCTAGTATGCACCCCCCCAATTCTTCATGTAAGCTGGATTATGAACTTTTCCATGATCATATCAATATTGGTCAGGAGTGGGGCGCCTGGGTGACTCAGTCATTAAGCGTCTGCCTTTGGCTCAGGTCATGATCCCAGAGTGTGGGATCGAGCCCCACTTCGGGCTCCCTGCTCCGCGGGAAGTCTGCTTCTCCCTCTCCCACTCCCCCTGCTTGTGTTCCCTCTCTCGCTGTCTCTCTCTCTCTGTCAAATAAATAAATAAAATCTTAATAAAAAGTATTGGTCAGGACTATCATATCTGTTTATTGGGATTCTTAGCTGCAAGCAACATAAAGAATATATAGCTAAATTAAAAAGAAAACAAATGTATTGAAAAGATTTTAAACAGCTTGTGGAACTGCTAGGGGGACGAGAGGACCAGGCTCTGGGAATGAATCTAGACAGTAGAGGGGAACCATAAAATTATGCCACAGAGTCAAGTGCCGTGACGGCCGCTGCAGAACTCAGAGGCAGGTTTGCCTACTGAATGAATCCATGCCCCTCTGCCCTAGATATAAGGGTGACAGGGAAAACGAGAATCTGGACTTCCAGCTAATAGAGGGACAGCTCTGTCTCATAAGATGGAGGAACCTCAAATAAAATATTCAGAAGCTGGGAAGCCTCATGATTGATAAATGTCTACTCTAACATCTAATTTTTTGTGTGTGCTATAGTTTAGACCCTTTTGTTTTGTCTGGCAGACCCTCCAAATGCAAATCATTTTCCCCGCTATGTGTAATTATCCTTTAAGGGCCAGCTTACTCCTTGAGACCTTCCCAGTTGGAAGTGTTTGCTTCCTGCCCTGACTTCCTATAGCAATTTGTATCTTGTTTGACCTTTTTAAATTCTAACTTGTTTTTATTGATATTTGCAGTTGAAAATATTAAAGTTATAGCATATTTAAGGCTGAATGAACATTAGAGGTTATTTAATGTGACTAGCTCATCATCCTCCTCAAGGAGGATCATTGGCTTACCTTACCAATATTGTATGTCCACAGTTCCCAGCATAATACTCACTTATGATAGACACATCGTAAATGTGAACTTAAAGGAACCACACCAGATTTGCTTGTCCCCATTTCTATTCTCTCTTCTAGCCACCTCCCTCCACCACCACCTGTGTGTCTTTGATGCCAGTCCCTCCCACATCCTCTAGGATCTTATTTCATACCTCCTTTCTCTAGAAGTTTCAATCACCCTCTTTACAGATTTCTGCCCAGTGGCCTGAAATATGCTCAAATGTCCCCTGTTCTCCAACAACCTTTCTTGGTTATCTTTCCTTCCATCTCCACACTTAAAAAAAAAAAAAGAATATATGTAGCCTCCATGTTGTCACTTCACTCTTGTCTCTGTCTTATTTTTCTTAAAGTCTGGCTTGTTTCCTCTTAAAGGTGACTGATCGGGAACTGTTTGCCTGCATCCTCTTTGGCATCCCTGGTTGTTTGCCACTGGTGACCACGTGACCACTGCTCTTGCTTGTCCTATGAGGACTGCACCCCTGATTCCTCTGCTATCTTTCCTTCCTGGTTGCTCTAGTGAACATTTGTCAGTTTTGGGCTGCTTAGCATCCTGACCCCTGTCTGTTTGGGGAAATTGCTGGGGCAGGGGTGTGGAAGCAGGCAGAACCCACAGGTCAGGGGAGGCTCTAACGCTCCCCTTCCTCCCTCCCCTGCTCCGGCAGCTAGCGTGCTGGCTCATGGCCTATGGCCTGTCAGAGGCTCCTGCCCCGTAAAGTCAGGAATTATTTCCGCAGGTGGAAGTAGCATGAAAATTCTCCTACCCAGAGCAATGGTGCAGCCTCAGCACTGCTGAACATGCCCTGCAGGCAGCACTGGGTTGATGTTCTCACCAGTTACTACTCCTGTGGCCTGTGGGAGCTTGTCCTGGCTAACACTTGCTGGCCTCATGTGGTCCCTTCTTGTTTTCTGAGCCTGGTTCTCCCTTACCTGTTTGCCGAGAGCAAGCCCACATGCTATCAGTAACTCCTTTTCTGCTTGGGCAAGAGTTAGTTGGTTTCTGTGGTTTGCTCTTAAGATCCCCGGCTAGTACATTTCCTTTTCTTCCTCCCACCCGCTAAGTGAAGGTATTCCTCCTGGCTCTTTCTGTGTCTTTTTTCACCGTCCACACTTTATAGCAAGCTAGCAAGCTCATCTATTGCCTGGGTGTCAGTTACCACCTTTATGCCAATTTCTCCTATATCTTTTTCCAGATTCCACTTCTCTCCTCAGCTTTGATCTAAGCTCACGCTTCTAAACGCACACCCTCTTATGTCCTTAAGATGCCTCAAAATGAACAGCAGACTCACCAACTTTTATGTTGCCCCTAAATCCATTTCTCCTCCAAATTTCTCTTTCTTGCTGAACATGCAAACTTTGGATTTTCCGATCTATGCCATCCCTCCCATCCCCAAACAGTGCCACATTTTTTTCTCAGGACCAGTACCTCATATTCTTCCTTTCCCTGCTACTGTCTATTACATTGTTTTGCCTGAACAATTGACCTATGCTCCCTACTAAGCTCCTCTAGTTGTTCTCCTGAATCAACTTGACACATGTGGTCAGATTAAATTTCCTAAAACACAGTTCTGGTTATATCACCCTTTCTCCTGCCCCTTCATGCACCTTCGGTGCTTCCAGGCTAAAGTGAAAACTCTAGAACCTGACTCTCAAGCCACCCACAATCTGATCCTAACCTACTTCCCCCTTATTCACGCTATATGTGGGATTTTTTTTAACATTTAATGACCTGACATCATGTTCCATATTTTCCCACCTCGAAGCCTTATGTTTTCTTTACATCAAGTGTCGTTCTCTGTAGCTCAACCCAAGCACCAACTTAAGTACCTAATCAAATGTCATCTCCTCCAAGAAGTCCTCCTCCTGGTCCGCAAATGAAGTACTTCTCAACCGTTAATATGCATATGAATCACCTGGGCATCTTGTTAGAATGCAAATTCTGATTCATTAAGTCTGGTTAAGGTTGAGGTCTGGGATTTGATATTTCTAACAAGTTCCTCCTTGATGTTGGAGGCTCCTGGGCCACTCTTGGAATAACAAGGCCCTAGAGAGAAGATATTCTTTCACTAAACCATAGGGCAAGATACCAGGGCAAGAACTGTATATTATTCATTTACAATAGTCCATCACCTTTAAAGCACCCGTTTTGCCTCCTCAAAGACAAGGGTTGGGCTTGGCTCATCATTATTTTAGTTGAATACAGTGACTCAATCAATTTATTCTAAATGAAGTAACTGTGCTCCTTGTATCATCTCCTTTTATTTTCTACTCCATGGTTACCCTCACTTCTTAGTTTAACTGGATTTTACATGGCTATATCTGTGGGAAGAAGAGAATGCCCCATATGTGACCTGCTATAGGTAAGGATGATCCAGCATGTTTAAGACAATGCTAATTTAATTGCTGTTATAGATCCCTATCTTAAATGCCAACAACTGAATCTACTCTAGCTCAAGCAAAAAAGTAATTTATGAAAGCATAATTAACTCACAGAATTGTTGAGAGCGTCAGAGACTACACAGCCAAGGCAGTGCATAAATTGTACCAAAGGATTCCTCAGCCACACTTTTTGGGCATAGACTGCAGTTTACCATGAACTTGAAGGTAGTCCTGGAACTTCAGAAACTACTCCTTCTGAAAGCTGTATGTGTCTGCCTGTCCCACCACAGTGGGTTCCTGTTTCTTCATGTCTGTGTTAGTTCCTGGTGTGTAACAAATTACCACTGAGGGACTTAAGACAGAAAAAATCTATTCTCTCACAATTCTGGAGGCCAGAAGTCTGAAATTAATATTACTGGCAGAAATCAGGGAAGGTGTTGGCAGGGTGTTGCTCCTGCCAGAGGCTCTAGGGGAGAATCCATTCCTTGTCTCTTGCAGGTTGTGATGACTGTCGGCATTCCTTGGCTTATGGCTGCAAAATTCTTGTCTTTAAGGCCAGCATCTTAAAATCCCTCTCTGCTCTGTCATCACATTGTCTTCTCCTCTTTGTGTATGTCAAATTTCCTCTTTCTCTTATAGGGATACATATGACTCAATGTGTGGCCTTCCCAGATAATGCAAGTTAATCTCCCCATCTCAATTCCTTCAATTTAATTTACGTCTGCAAGGTCTTTACCATGTACAGTAACATTCACGGGTTCCAGGAACTATGACCTGAAATCTTTGGGGGCCATTATTCAGCTTACTACAGTGGTGTTTGCTTCTGAATTGAAGTGTCACTCATGTGCATCTCATTGGTGGAGCCTAGGTCACATGCCTGCTCCTGAGCTGCAAGGGAGGCTAGGGAGTGAGTTTGTCAGGAAAGGTGGCCAAAATATATGTCAACTATTAACTAAACTAGTCTCCAAACTTCATAAAAATGAACTTTGTGCCAAGATCCTTAAGCTAAGAGAAGCTACTTATTGCTGAATGTTTTAGGCACCAAATTTCAAGCCTTGTGTCTATTGACAAGGAAAACCATCAGATTTGAAAACCATTTTCTTTGACTTGGGGAGGGGGGATGGCAAAACAAAATACCAAGTATGATTTTTGGGCTGTATTCCTCTTTCGATCATAGGAAAAATCTGCCCCAGGAACCTAATATGAACAATTCAGTTAGATCCAATATTTCATTAAGAATGCTATTTGGTTATAATGTCAGGGTAAATTCCATTTCTTATTGAGTCTGATGTATATCATTCTTGTGATGCTTAGCATTGTCCAGTAGGTTTATGGCAATAAGGACTTGGGCAATAAGAGGTAGACAACTTCTGTTTCTTCAACCCCCTGAAATCTTATTTTCAAACAAACCAAAGAGTCCTTCTTGTATGTCCCTCCTTTTCCCCAATGCACATATGTCAGCAATTAACCTCCCCAGCTTATCTGTGTGCCTGTTAGAAGTAAGGGTGCCAACTCTTATTTTCCTAATCGTTCTGTCAAAAAGGAATTCCAATAATCTGTTAGAATGTGCCGTGCCTTAGTAGTGTTATAGTGATGGTAGGCATCTTACAGGTTGCACAAGGTCCAAATTACTGCGGCAGGAACAATAATTCTACATTTTACGGTATATATGTGTTTAAGAAGGGGAGAGAACCATTAGAAGTTATTAAGATTAGCATTTATAGCAGCTTCATAGCTGTCAGTGTAAATACATCTTGGGCTCTTCTGTGTAAATAATCTTCTGAGAACATTGTTTTTATTGTTGACACTTTGCTGCAGGTTTCCAAGACACACTTAAAATTCAGTTTGTTTCCCTGACTGTGTTTTGTGAATCTGGCAGCATAATAAAAACTTTTGGAAGGCCCAGAATCAAAGTGATGAAAAAAATTGAAGTTGTGGGGGAAAATAATTTCTTTCTTTAACCTCTGAGGCTTCCTATTTCTTTGTTAAGAGAGATTTTATTTGGAAAGGGACTGTAGTGTTATGATCTGATGATTGACAGTGATCCCAGATGCCCCAAACACTAGCGGAAAGTTTGAGGCAAATTCCTGACCCTTTCTGGTACTCCGTTTCTCATTTTGAGATGAAAAGAATAACCACGTCACCACCTTGTTTCCCGGTGCCAGTTACTTTCCTCTTTCTTAGATATGACTGGCACTTTCAGAAAAGTATATTTTAGTGCTTGTTTTTCCCTTGGGTTCTAGAGTGGTTTTGTTAATACCAAACATCCACAAAATGTCCATCTCTTTTTTGTGTCTCCAAACCCTCTGATTTGAGGTGACCTTTTTGGTGGAGGGTGGAAGGATGAAGGAGAATTGTAGAGGTTTTGGAAGCTTCACTCTGTGAATTAATACTTCTGCTTCAGCATAATGTTGGTATTTGATCAAACATAAAAAGCTTCAAGCTTTTAATGTCCTGCTGACACCAGTATCAACAAAGCATTGAAGCGGAAGCTTTCTGGTGGCTGATTAGAGAGAGATTTTATTTCACTAGCTTTAAGACTAAGTATACCTTTTAGCAGATCTTTCTCAAGGATAAGCTACATCATGCATTATAAATCAAATTCAAGAGCATTAATAAAGGACCCTTGATAATTTGGTAATATATTATCACTATGTTTTGAAAAGGCGATAAATGACTGCTTTTTATAGTGTAATTTAAAATAATAATATGGATTACAGTCGTGTTCAGTCATGAAAGTATAATTTAACAGTTTAGACTTATAATAACCCTTTTTCCCTTGAAAGTGTCCACTCTTATTTTAGCCCAAGAATGGCTTACTTGGGAATGATTTACTATGCTTGCTTTTAGAGTTTGGTAGGGCTGAACTTGTGTTTAATTGGAATTTTATGTTGTTGTCTTGGAAAAACTTCGCACAAAAATGAAATTGAAAGCTGGAGAATAAAGACTGCTAAGGTGTGAGCCACTCCAATATCAAAAGCATGGCCCATGTTTGCAAGCTTGCTGTATCAGGGCCTCCAGGAAATGCGTGGCTCATGAGATGTGGACTTGAAGAGAGTTTAACGAAGGAGCTATATTAAAAAGGTGTGGGAAGGTTAAAGGAAGCAACAAGGGACAATGAAGCACCCAAGAACTCCATGTACCAGGGAGCTGTTACTACCCAAGGCCTGAAGAAGCAAGCAGTTCTGCTGTTCCTGGATCTGGAAAACACAGTAGCTGTGGGAGAGGAGGGGCGATGAGAACTGCGTCGTCAGTGGAGGAATGTGGCCACTGTTAAGTTACATTAAACCAAGAGGGAGCCAAGGGAATTAATATCTAAACCTTTCTTTTTTCTCATCTTTGAATTTCCTTTTGGAGTGTCCCATTGAGCTGTACCCAACAGGAGCTAGATGGCAAGGAAGTCCAAGTGATACAGGCTGAGGCACAGAGCAGGGTGAAGACAGGTGGGGCATGGATTTGGAGGAGTATCCAGCACACATAGAAGACCGGAACAGACCTGATGCTAAGAGACTTTGCATTTATATCTGTTATGGATATGACCTATTAGAATCTACACTCAGTGGTCTTCCAGTTCCCATTCTTTTGTTTCCCAGTCATTACTAATGGAAAAAGGTTTTGTCAAACTTCTCTTTTTTCCTGGGTAATGTGACTTTTAGAGCTGTTTGTTTGATATCTTTAATCAGTTTGGAATGCAGTGTACTAGCTTTAATAAGAATGCATAAGTCTTTGGGAACATAGGACAAAACAGAAACAACCCAATCCTGCTACAATCCAGGACTGCAGGAGGAAGTCTTGCCATTCATAAGATTTATCAAAAAAAGCAAATGGATAACTTCGCTTTTAATCGTTTGTCAGGTAATCTATAGAGCACCTCTGGGGTTCCTAACTCCCCCTCCTCCACTCCTTTCCTTAAGCTCCCTACTTTTAGAGCTCTCCTTGGGGCTCCTTCCATGTTCCAGAGACCTGTTTAGATTCCAAAGCAGAATTGCAACTATGTCTCACCTTCCGAAGTGTCTGCATTTGCTGAGAAACCTGTCTACCATGCCCCCAATTCCTCTAACCTCCACCTTTCTTGTAGCGCTCTGGGGATAATCAAACTGCAGGCAGCACAAACTACTGACAAGAGCTGGAAACCAGGAATCATGAGATCAGGTTCTGAATCCAACTTTGCCACAAATTAGCCATGTATCATTCAGTGGTCAAATTGAAGAATGTTTCTAAGCCCATTTTTATCATGTGAAAAACAGGATGCATGACATCAATCTGTGATCCCTCAAATACTACCATGAAATAAATAGAACGAGAGCTGGTGGGCGGGGCCTAGTTGTCGTCACAAAAAATGGACGCTAAGTGGAGATGGGTTGGACCTTGAAGATCACAATTGTGTCCCGGGACCTGGTTCTTAATTTTAAGCCACAGAAAGTCACTCTTGTTTGGGACCAGGGGATGTCATGCCTTCGCTCCCAGTAACTAAACACCCACAGAAGCCAAGCTAGAGATCGTAATGCCAAAATAGGATTATTCTGCCATCCAAGTATGCACTGTCCATGTGTTCTTCCATCATTGCACCAGGACAAGTCCCTTTGGTCAAGATCCCCTTCCCAATGAGATCACCCACACTTGAGCATCTCCAACAGTTAACAATCTGGGGCCATCACCGCCCCTACAAAATCACAAGGAGACTGAAGTTGCTATCACGATGCCAGTGTATTATTTTACAATTAGAAATTTAAGATGAGTACTTGCACAATGAGCACCTTCTTTTAGGTGCATGGGAATTTAATCATAATCACAAGCCATTTCTTGTATCATAGGCAACCCCTCTCCTAGGGCCTAATATATTCAAAATCTGGAAGATCAAGCATTCTCTCCATATGAGGCAAACCTACACTGAGGACCCAAATCCTAGAGAGATTTTGGGCATGGAAATGGAATAAAGGAAATTATGCTTACAGCACAAGGTCAGATGCTTTAATAATATATCCATCTCACCCAGGGATGACTTTGTAACCCTAAAATTCTTGGGCCATTCCCCAGGAGCCTTGCCATTGGAAGTAGAAATACACCCTTTCCCCCAAAAACTGTTGAGGATGTCTGTCTGTGAACCTGCTTCCACAGGGGACTGATTCCCCTCCCTACCCCCTTCCTCAGCACCTTCTTGCTTTCTTTTCTCAGACATGTCTAATCAAGCTACAGTCTAGAAGGTAACCTGGGAAGCTATATTCTCCCTTATAATGACTTGCTTATTTATGCTCAAATCCATTCTGTGTGGATTTCAGAGTTAAGTTCTGAGGGAAATTCTTACTTCCTGTGTTTGCTGCAAACCTTAAACACTAATCACTGAAAAGCAGCTTACGACTTGGCTGCCATGCTGGGCCAGCCAAGCCCTCTGTGAAATGTGCTGTTCAAGTGTGTGTGTGTGTGTGTGTGTGTGTGTGTGTGTGTGTGTGTGTGTGTGTGTGTTGGGGAGGGGGAGCAAGGCTCCTGCTCCCACCGTTTCCTTCATAGGCTTCACATGGATTGGTTGTGTTTGTTCCCAAATCTATTTATGCCATTTGGTACTAGGTATTGTAATTTTATAGTATAATTAAATTTAAAAACATAAAACATGAGTATAAAAAGAAAATTCTTTTATGAGAACTCAGCTAAAAGCCTTGAGAAGACTCAATACAGGAAAATAGCTAATTCTGTTGTTGAATGAGACAATTACAGATATTGGGGAAAGTTATAAAAATTTAGGGCTTTGCACTCAGATTGGCCTACAGCTATCTTTAAATTTGCACTGCACTCAAGATACTGAAACTGGAGATTGTGGACAAAACCCTGTGGGTATGCCTTATGCATGAGGCCAACAGGAAGTCATATTAAAATGAATGATACTGTCCCTATACCAAAAGATCTGTGAAAAATGTGTCTTTATGTCTTCTAATAGAAAATAAAATGTTTACACTAAGTATGCATCTATCGATTTCTATGATTCCCTTGCTTTAACTGATATTTTTGATTCCCTGAGTCCCAACTGAGTTAGATGAGTGTGCTTCCAATGCAGTATGAGTTATAACAACAATCGGGTGATTATGATGGCTGCCCTCCATGGAAGTACACTTCTTAACAAAGGCAGTTTATTATTAAAGGGTACATTAAATTTACTTATTAATATGCAATTCAATTACAGATTATCTTCTAGAGCAATACATAAGCAAGTAGGCCTTCCTGCTCAATATTTCTCTTTTCTCTCTAAACTTCCCTTGGAAAGTATAAGTTGTAGTATCAACTAGGAGTTTCTATTGTGAGTATCAATGTCACTAACTCTCTGATCCTTCCCCGTGGCCAGGAGACACTGCTTCATTGAGAGGTGCCCCATGTTGGGCAGTGTGCGAGGCACTGGTTTTCCTTTGCACTTTTAGGTGTCATCTGGAGTAAAACAGGAGTAAAACAACTTCTTGTCTGACCAGATGAGCTTTTGCTTAAGGACTCTGTGTACCTATGGCCTAGGTAAATACTATATTTATTCAGACATGCTCTTTCTTTTTAAAAAAAAATAATTCCAGTATAATTAACATACAGTATTATATTAGTTTCAGGTACACAACTGAGTGATGCAACAATTCTGTTCATTACTCAGTGCTCATCATGATTAAGTGTACCCTTCATCCCCTTCACCTGTTCCGCCCATCCTTCCGCCCACCTCCCTTCTGGTAACCATCAGTTTGTGCTCTATATTTAAGAGTCTGGTTTTTTTGGTCTGTCTCTCTTTTTTTGTTGTTGTTATTCGTTTGTTTTGTTTCTTAAATTCCACATATGAGTGAAATCATATGGTATTTGTCTTTCTCTGACTGACTTATTTCAGGTGCATTATATTCTCTAGATCTATCCATGTTGTTGCAAATGGCAAGATTTCATTCTTTTTTATGGCTGAGTAATATTCCTGTGGTGTGTGTGTGTGTGTGTGTGTGTGTGTGTGTGTGTGTGTGTGTGTGTGTACCACACATCTTCTTTATCCATTCACCTGTTGATGGATATTTCCATAATTTGGCTATTGTAAATAATGCTGCAATAAACATAGCAGTGCTTGTATCTTTTCAGACATGCTCATTCTTGAACAGATTTCTCATTAGTCTCCACAGAACTGCATTTTGAATCAAGAACTCCAAAGTCCTTGGTGACAGTGATGTAATGCTTCCTTTTAAGTCCTCACTCCTCCCTACCCTTTTTAATGAGTTTTCCCTGGTTCTGCCTTCTGACTCTGGGTCTCACTCTCTCGTCAAAGTCTACAGGGGCGAGAGTCCCACTGATTCCTACATCTCTGAGTTAGGTTTCCAGCTCCTACCAGTTCTACTCTCTAAGAAGGTACAAGTAAAGTTTAAATAACTCTTGGGGACATGACCTCATAAGCTGGGGCTAAAGAAGCTCAAGTTGATTCACAAAATGCCATGTGGAAACAATATTAAAGTCACAATTTTGGGGTTAGGAGAGGGGCAAGAGAAAATATTAGTATAGTCCTTTAATAGCTTGCCATATTAAATTCAAAGTATATTTATTTGAAGAATGCCCAGGAAAATATACAATGCTTGAATTCAATGTAAATGAGACACTTAATGGGAGAGACTGAAAAGGGCATTTTATATTAGTTTTTAAAAATCAATTTCCATTATTAAATAGAAGCTGAAACAAATTGAAAATAGCATAGATCAAGATGTCTTTTTTTTTTTGCAAAAAAAATGGTATTGCTACTCATAATTACAAGAAATGGATGACAATATTTTAAATGAGTTAACTTTGGCCCACCATGCTTACTTCATGGTGTGAAGAAAACAGCACTTGAGTGATTTTTTCCCTTAATTTGTTCTAAATTACAGTAAAGTGCTCTGCAAGAAGCAAGTGCTTGTGTTAATTAACTCTGAGTAAAGAAGGTCACTGGTATACATGGGACTCGTTTTGTGGTTTTAGTTATGGATTTTCTTCTGCAATTACAATTCTTCATTAGGCATTATAAGCACATGTAGATTTTCAATTTTTTATCTAGCATTTCAGATTTAGGCGCATTTGTTGATTTTTCTCTTCAAAATTTAAAATGCACAACAATAATGGAATTGACTTAAATGGAACATATGGTTCAACATATTTATAAGTGTACCTAAAATACTGGCCATTTATATAGACCTGAATGTTATAGCTGATTTTTTTTTTTTGGTATTTTTAAAAGTTTTAATTCCAGTATAGTTAACATACACTGTTACATTAGTTTCAGGTGTACAATATAGTGATTCAGCAATTCTATCCATTACTCAGTGCTCATTAGTATAAGTGTACTCTTAATCCCATTCGCCTTTTTCACCCATACCCCACTTACCTCCCCTCTGGTAACCATTAGTTCTCTATAGTTAAGCATCTGTTTTTTTGATTTGTTTCTTTTCTCTTTTTTTTTATTTGTTTCTTAAATTCCACATGAGTGAAATCACATGGTATTTGTATTTCTCTGATTTATTTCACTTAGCATTGTACTCTCTAGATCCATCCATGTTATTGCAAATGGTAAGATGTCATTCTTTTTTATGGCTGAGTAATATTCCAGTGTGCCCTATATACCACATCTTCTTTATGCATTCATCTACTGATGGACACTTAGGCTGTTTCCATAGTTTGGTTATTGTAAATAATGTTGCAATAAACGTACGGGTTATAGCTGATTTTTTTTTAAACCACATACACTATTGTACTTCAAGTTTTGCAACATAAAGAATTAACAAATCTGAGTTTTCAGTCATTTTACATTGAATTGTAAACATCAGATAGAAATCCTAAATGCTGTAAATTCTTGTAAATAATTCAAGATACCCTAAGTTTTGTTAGGCTTTTGAGAACCTTAAACCGCTAAGTCAATATTTTTAAAATAGATATTAATTTTAAATGTTTATTTCTAATGTTCAGTTATAAAAGCTTTAGTTTTGGGACGCCTGGGTGGTTCAGTCAGTTAAGCATTTGCCTTCAGCTCAGGTCATGATCCCGGAGTCCTGGGATCGAGCCCCGCATCGGGCTCCGTGCTCAGCGGGGAGTCTGCTTCTCCCTCTGCCTTCACCCCACTCGTGCTCTCTCTCTTACTCTCACTCTCTCTCAAATAAATAAATAAATAAAATCTTTTTTAAAAAAGCTTTAGTTTTTTTAGTGTAAGCCATGATTTTTATGTCTATGAATTATAAGAGAGCCATAGTATATATTATTTTATTCATATAACACATGATATATTGATTTTTAAATTGCAATTGTTTACAGAATTTAATATTTGAATGCTGTGGTATGATGAGCACTGCATACTTACTTGTTTCCTCCAAACCACTGCTGTAATAACTTGGAATTACTATAAACAAAATGGCTTTGAATGGATTTAGCCACCATTCTGTGACTGTCTTTTTTCTGAGGATTCCAAGGTTAGCTACATGACACTTGGGTCTGCCTTTTCTTCATTGTTACCCCAAACTGAAAACTTTTTTCCTACCTCAAAAAGATATCAAAGAAAGCTGTTTTATCTAAAATTTTCTATTTAATAGACAACATTCTCCATGTTAAGCCTCCTTCTCCATCTGACAAAATTAATTAGTATCCTTTTATTTATTTTTTTATTCTGTTCCTCCTGTTATTATTTGTACCACATTGTTTTGCATTTATTACTTACATATTCCTCTGCTCCGGAGGCCCCTTGAGAACAGAGGCAATTTTATTCATATTTCCAGCACCAGAGCCTAGAACCTTCTCTGGGCCATAGTAGCCTCTCAATAAATGTTTACTGATCAGAACTGCTCATCAAAATCTTGAAGTACTGCCCATATATACAATAGTGCTTACTAAGACAAGTCTAGGTATGTTGGATTGGCCATTTTAGGTTTTTAATTTTTTAGATCCAGCCTCTAAAGGACCGGATGGTAGTGTCATAGACTTTGTGGGCTATTCGGTCTGTGTCACAATCACCGAGCTCTGCCATTGCAGCCTGGAAATGGTCAGACATGGTGTGAAAATGAAGGAGGATGGCTGTGTTTTAATAACTTTGTTTACAAAAACAGGCAGCAGGCTGGACTTGGCCTTGCCAATCTCTGCTCTCAATCACTGTTTGGAGGGGTGGAGGAAGAGGGAATGAAGATGCCAACCATGTATTATCATAATCACAACAGTCCAAGTGTCTTATAAAAGTTGGCCATGAGAATTACGATGGACATAACATTTTTGAAATATCTGCCATTAAGACAAAGCCATGAGGTTGTAGTGGATGAGCAGGAGTAAGAGAATGAGAAGTCCTGACAAGACTGGGATCAGGGAAGAGTGTGGAGAAAAGAGAGCAAAAAAAAGTAAATGTGGCTGACAGCAAGATGTATGTTGGTCCAAAACCTCTGGTAGGAGGGCTGTTAGGCAGATTGAAGAAAAGATAAATCTGCCTGTTTTTCATTTGGGTCAGGAGAGAAAGAACATCAAACAGCAGTGGTCCTCAAATGTTTGTGTTTGCAAACCTCCTAAA
Organism: Callorhinus ursinus; assembly: GCF_003265705.2. NCBI lineage: Eukaryota > Metazoa > Chordata > Mammalia > Carnivora > Otariidae > Callorhinus > Callorhinus ursinus. Next base: position 69,185,160 of record NW_027397064.1, on the reverse strand, counting down.
AGAATTTTGAAAAAAGGATGTATGTCCCTTCGCACATTTCCAAGTTGACATATAAGTAGGATGCGATTTTCAGCATATTATAAATAATGGCATTGAAAAAAAGTGTCATGTCACTCTGTTAATATACCCAGTGGAATCTCATATCATAGCAGATTTTTCACTTTTTTACAAAAGATTTTGTTTATTTAAGATAGAGCGAGAGTGAGAGAGAGAGAGAGAGAGAGAGAGCATGAGTTGTGGGGAGGAGCAGAGGGAGAAGCAGGCTCCCCCCTGAGCAGGGAGCCCGATGTGGGGCTCCATCCCAGGACTCTGGGATCATGACCTGAGCCAAAGGCAGACAACTTAACCAATTGAGCCACCCAGGTACCCTGATTTTTCACTTTTTATTTTGAATGATTTTAGGTTTACAGAAAAGTTGCCAATATAATAGAGAATTCCTGTCAGCTTGCTCTCTTGGTACATTTCACATAACCATCATCAAAACTAAGAAACAAGGGGCACCTGGGTTAAGGGACCTCAGTTAAGTGGCTCCCTGATCCCTGCTTCTCCCTCTCCCTCTGCCCCACCCTCCTGCTCCTGCATGCGTGCTTTCTCTCACTCTCTCTCAAATAAATAAAAATCTTTTAAAAATTTAAAGAAAACTAAGAAATGAACACTAGTATAATACTTTATTAACTAAACTATAAATTTCATTCTATTGTCACATTTTTCCATGATGTGCATTTTCTTTTCTGGGATTCAATCCAGGATGCCACCATACATTTAGTTGTCATGTCTTCTTATTCTCCACCAATCTATGACATTTCCTCAATCTTTCCTTTTATGACCTGGGTGCTTTGGAAGTGGTCAGTTGCTTTGTAGAAGTTCCTCAATTTGGATTTGTCTGGTGTTTTCTATTATTAAATTAAGATTATGCCTTACTGAAGAGGATACCAAAGAAGTCATGTGCCCTTCTGAGGGCATCATACTAGGGATTACATGATGCTGATGTGGCTGATTACTGCTTATATTAGCTTTGATTACTTGAATAAAGCGGTTTATTTACTGTAAGGTTAGCACTTTCCCATTATAATTAGTTACTGTCTTGGGGGTGATACTTTAAGGCTATGCAAATTTCCTGTTTCTCTTCAAACGGTCACCCACTAATTTTAGCACCCACTGGTAGATCTTGCCTATATAAATTATTACCGTTGTGTTTTCCTAACGGTGATTTTTGTCTCTCTCATTCCTTCTACACTTATTAATTGTAATTCTTCTGTGGAAAAGAACTGTTGTTTCTCCTCAGTTTATTTATTCATTCATTCAGTTGTTTATTTATTTATCAGTATGGACTTATACATATTTATTCTATGGGTTATAATCTAATACTATCAATATTTTTTTTTCTCAAATCGTTCCAGTGTTGGCCATTGGGAGCTCCATCAGTTTAGTTCCTATGTTCTTTGGTCATGACCTCATATTTTTGTGAGCAATTTTTTACTTTCCAGGGCCACAAGATAATTCACTTTCATCTTTCATTTTTCCTGCCCCAGACCTGGAATCAGCCACTTCACCAGGGCATCCTAGTTCCTTTGATTGGAGATACCTTAACAATTTGAATTCCATCATAATCTATTTAAAAATGGGAATACACATAAACAGGCTCTTGGCAGTCAGAGATTTTGCTTTGTTTTTCTCCTTAGTCTTGTATTTCCATTCCAATCCCCCCATAGAATTTTATTCTAATGTAATATATTTTTAATCTTGAAAATATTTTATTCATCACCTTGTCATGTTGGCCTACAGTAAAAAATATGTATATAAATTAAAATTATTTTTAAAATTCTCTGTGAACATAGGCCCTAGGTGTTCTATATTGAACTGTATTTTATTAGTACACAATTGATCAGAACATAAATATATCACAACAGTTAATAAATAATTAGTATATATCAAACTAAAATGTTATAGGTAATGTATCTCTTAATGAAATGGAGGTATCACAGATAAAATTAATTAATTTCAAATTGCTAGAATGAGTCAGGATTTAGCATGAATTCTACTATTATTATACTCAGCCATACGTGCTGAGAAACTCTGGTAGAGATTGCTGGTGCTCATTGTAGTTGGTTATCCTCACCTTCCTGAGCACACTGGGAGACCTCTCAGACTTTCTTGCATTTAGGTTGGACCATGTGACTAGTCTGGCCAATGATATGTGAGTGGAAGTGCCACTTAAGGATGCAGAAACTTAAGAGTTGTCTACTCCTTTTTCCTGCCATAGTATCACTGAAAGCCCCATATTCCCGAGGTAGGGACATGGAGCCTGGATCTATGAGTTATTTCTTGGATGTGAACTTCCCTGGAGAACCAATGGAACCATAGCAGGCTTTGCATGACCAAAAAAAAATAATTTTTGAGTTTTGTTTTGAACCATTAACATTTGAAGGTTTTTTTTTTGTTTTGTTTTCACAGCATGCCCTAACCTATCCTGACCAAAATAAAAACTTTCTTCATATTAATAAGTAGATGGGAATGAAGGGGGGTTTGTTATAGCAATATAATTTCATTATTTGAATTATTTTCTCATTTGTGCCAAAAGTCACGGTGATCCTACAATAAAAATCACTTTTTGTCATCTGTCAACTGATAATTTGATTATGTCCTTCTTGAGTTTTGCTTAAAGCAAAGAACTGGAAACAGTCAAGTTGCAAAAGGATTTGTTACCCAGTCATTAAAGTGATTCACTTTGTCAGTTTCCTAGAAGTAAAATTAACAGGCTTTCCTAAGACTTTTCAGATGACTATTAATTCTGCTCTTTCACTCATAGGCACCGCTTGTTTTATCTGATATACCAAGTAAGGTTGGGGAAATGATATTGCTAATGACATTATAGTTTTGCCAATACTATTTTCTATTAAAATGTCTTTATCTTATTAAGTGCTTTAATCATGACACTAAAGTTGTCAATTTAGTTTATTCAGGTGATGAAAAATATTCGTCATAAAACTTAATAGGTAAGGCCAATCTTCATTGTCAAATCCCTGAGCGAAATAAGACAAATAAACATTCAAAAAAAAATCTGATTCTGTTTTTCAGTTCAATGAGCATGTTAATATTCACCTGCACTTAGAAATCTAAGACAGATAAAGCACAGGGCTTTGTCATAAGCTTTTCATCAGGATAAGGTAAGATGTCAGATTCTTTTTTTTAAAAAAGATTTTATTTATTTATTTGACAGAGAGAGACACAGTGAGAGAGGGAACACAAGCAGGGGGAGTGGGAGAGGGAGAAGCAGGGAGCCCGATGCGGGGCTCGATCCCAGGACCCTGAGATCATGACCTGAGCCAAAGGTAGACATTTAATGACTGAGCCACCCAGGCACCCCAAGATGTCAGGTTCTTATATCTATACTCCCTTTGCTTTCACCAGAAATTTCCCCAGAAATACCTTCTCTGGCAATAGTTAGGGGCTGCATGATATAGTCTTAAACAAAAGTAGTAGTTATCATTTCTCTTGTTACTCTGTATAATGCGTATTAACTTAGAATATCCCAACATGGAATTTCTCACTCATCACTTCATCCTTTCATCAAAAAATGTATAAACACAGGGAAAGACATGAGGCTTTATACTGGTTTTAGAATTCCTTTATTAAAAGAAGCTTCATTAACATCATGACTTTGAATTTTTTCCCTTTGTTTGGTGCCATGAAGGATTTTCCCAAGATAAAGCATCATAGCAAGATTTGGGGTGAAAGCCATATTTTTGTTGTTGTTGTTGTTTTGTTTTGTTTTCTAAGGTAGAGATAGGCATTTGTACAAGAGAGGTGGAAAAGAAGAACCAGCATGACACTATGCTGTCACATGTGTTCTCATACAAGTTAATTCTAAGAAAGAATATATATGAAGGTTAAAGATTCTGGAAGCTGAGCTCCTTAAAAATATCCATGGCCCTCTGTTCCTTGGAAATCTTTATGTACTTTCAGGGTATGTGTCCTTAGCATGAAGACTGTTAACTTAAAGAATGTATTTCAATAGTCCACGAAAGCTACATACTTAATCAAAGATAGGTCCTAAGTTAGCTTCTGTCAGGTAGAGGTAGGAGACCCATTGGAGGACTCCAAGGCCCTCTAAGTTGGAGGCCCTCCTATATAGGAGATGCCTGGACCCATGAATGCAAAGTCCTCCTGCAAAACCACTGTCGATGAGAAATAAACCTTTGCTGTGTTCAGCCACTGAGATTTTGGGATTGTTTGCTACAGCACTTAGCCTCCCCTAATAGAGTAACTGATGTGCTAGATAGATCTCACTACTGCAGAGATGAAGTGGCCTTGTATAGCTGCAGTGTTCAGGCAGAGAATTCAATGGGAGTCACAGCCAATATACTGAGGGTAAGGCAGTGCCAGGGAGAGCCAGAATGGAGCCAAATCAAAGAGAATAGACTACAGATTGCACCAACTACAGGCTTCATATCTGATGCCAGCTAAGTTCCCAGGAGTGGGGCCAGACAACTACCCTCAGTGGACACAAATAACACATATTTATAGTCACTTATCACCTTCTCCCCCCAGTACTACAACAACACAAGTTTTCATATATCCAACACCATTCTGAGGAGGAAAAGGAAACTTCTAAAGACTGTTTATCTAAAGAGATCATCTAATCCACCCTTGATAGGAAGTGGAACTTTCAACTGAAGAAGCATTTAAACTAAAAGAGGACTGCTGGAATTGGAAGAGCCCAAGGTATATTTAATTGTAAAATCCAAGATTTTCCATTACCCAGAGTTATGGATAATAATTGATATATATATTTTTTTGGAGAGGGGCACATTAATTATGTGTGAATGAGTTTGTGACCCTGATGCTTTTTTGTTTTTCATGCTATAGCTATGAAATCTAGTTCAGATTAAAAATAGATGTGCAAAAAGTTTTTTAAAGTGCACATCTATAAATAAAACATAATATTTCAGTACTTTCTATTTCTGAAATTTCAGTAATGGGAAGGAGTACATGATCTTGTCCATGGGGACAGATTCTCCAGAAATGTAGCTCAATACTAAATAGCAAAGTACAGAGCATTGACAAACAGAGCAATTTCTTTCTGCAAAACCACTTTATTAATGACATACTTTGTCAAATTGCTATGTGTGACTATTCCACTTCAATATACCTTGACTAGAAGGATAATTGATTAGCAGTTTTTACCAAGCCCACTGAAAAGAACAGAACTTTAATTTCACTTGACAGATTTTTAAATCAGGCTTTTATACCACCTGGTTAGTTCAAGCCAATTATTCTTGTGAGTTCTAAATAGACAACCGCTACATAATAGAATATCTTTTAAAAAATGAAGTCTCAAAACTTAAAAAAAAATTATGGAAGTAGATCGTCCTAGTGAGTAAGCTACACACCAGTAGCAAAGAGCCACTTTTGGAAGTTGTATTAACTGTTTCAGGCCACGAGGACTCCACTCTTAGGGTATGTTCATCAAATTCTATTTCTAAGGATGATGGCTTTTCACTTAGAGATTCACTCATCTTTTCTCCCAGAGCTCCACCTTGTGACTAGTGGCCACTAGTTTTCAGGGCAGCAGGATGTAATAATTAAAACGCACACTCTGGGGAGGGCTTGAGATTCCCCCAGTTCCTCTCTATCACAAGACCTTACTTAATTTTCATAACCACCTGGTATTTTCTACTTATGAATTTCTTTACTGGATTTCTCTCACTTTCCTCTCATTGGAAAATAAGTGACATAAAAACAAGTTCTCATTAATTTGCTCACCCCAATCCATCCGGTTTCTAGAATGGCATGTGGTTCTTCATAGGAATGCAGGGAACAGTTATGGAATGCGTAAACTTTAAAATGTTTATTCTGAAGTCACTTTTCCATAATGAGAAATTTGTGAAGGAAAGTCAAATCTGTGATATTCAATTTGTGGACAGTATCATGCTATTAATCATTATTTACCAACAGCATTAACTAGTCCAACACAAACAGAGATGGTTCTTAAGAACCATAGTTTACTAAATAGAACACCCCACATAAACCCGTTTATATAGCAAAAGTATCTAGATTATAATTGGAGAGTCATTTATTTAGTACTTCTCAATATATCTTCTAGTGTGGTTCTAATGGTACTGTAATTCATATCTTCATTTTTCCCCCTTTAGATTTAAATTATATTTTATATTTTTTAGTTGTTAGGAGAGTTATATATTATTTTATACCTTTAGTTTTAATAAAGGCCATGAGTTTTAACTATAGCAAAACTTCAATAAATTCCTTTAAGCTTATCTATATTTTAAAATAACAAACAGTCATCATTTAGTAAATGAAGGTTTTAGGCCACATTATGTAGTTGCTTATGCAAGTGTGCTGCTAACCAAGACTTTCCCTATTTAAAGACAGGTAATTTTTCTTCTTTAGTTGGAGAAGTCAGAACTAATAAAAACAAATATCACCCTAAATATTAGTTTAGAGCCCAGAATGTGTGAGTTTTAAGCTTAGAAATTTGTTTTCTAAACCCTGATGCTAAAATGATTGAATTAGAAAACAAACAAGAAACCTCTCAGAAACCTTTAACTTTTCGTCTTGTGTACAAGCATAGAGTTATAAAATTTGTTTTGCTTCCTCTCTTTTTTAATGAAATGAGTGTGAGTAAATGTCTGAATAGATATCAAATTAGTTTGAAAATTCTTTTTAAATTTCAGTAGAAACATATTAATACAAAACCTATTATTCACATTGGTTCGAGAGTCTTCAATAGGGAGTAACTTTTAATAGTTCTTGTTTTCTGACTAGTAACCATTGTATAATTTCCCCATTTTAAGAATAGATCACAGTTTGGGGAAATGAATAAATCAACACCCATCTGATTTGGTTACAGTTCAAAACCAGTAATCAGTTTAAGAATAATTAAAATAGTGACACAATTCACATTATAGTGGTATCTGGTATGTAAAGGAAAATGCAGGGGAGACTCCTCTTGTCTTTAATTATCGTTAGGGCTGTAGCATTCTCTGAATTCATTGTTACTGGTCATTCTTCTCAAGATCACAAATGAGAATATTTTCTTCCAAATGTACTGTACTGAAGTTGGCTGTAGGGTAGTAAGGATTCCTAAACTGTGCAAGTCTCCTGAAGATACCTCTATTGTGCTTGTATATGCAGAAGGAAATTGTGAAAAGTGCCAGAATTACTATCAGTGTCAATGCTACTGCAAGAGGTACAATACTGTGACTTGGTCCTGAAAAAAGATGAAGAAAGGAAAAGTTCAATGACAATGAGTTAGGATAGATACTGTCACATAGTTACTTTCTATATTATTATTTCTAAGAGAAATCAAAATGTTCTGTACTGTTCAAACCTACCTTTTCCTGAGTGCTCCTTTACTGGGTGAATATCTAAAACCAAAAAAAACAAAAACAAAAACAAAAAAAACCTGAGATGAAAATTTTCTTTTAATTCAGCAAAATTATGTTATTATTTATAGCAGGGCTCAGCAAACTATGGTTCATGGATCAGATCTGGTGCCTGTTTTTATAAATAATGTTTTATTGGAACTCAGCCACACTCATCCGTTTATGTATCATCTGTGGCTGCTTTCACGCTACAATGGCAACATGACAGAGACTATATGGCCCCCAAAGCCTAAAATATTTACTGTCTGGCCCTTCACAAGAAAATTTTGCTGACCCCTGATTTATTGTAATCATTATCATTGCTCACAAACACATATGCTGCTTTTTTTTTTTAAGCTGAAAAAGTTCCATCCAGTCTCAGCACTGTGCTGCAATAGAAATACAAATAAAATATAGTCCCTGCCTGCATGGAACTAAGTTTTGTTAAGCTCTGAGATGGAGTTTGTCCAGCAATGATAATCTCTTTACCTCCACGCAAGGATTTCCAAATCAGCACCTTCTCACCTTTGCGATCTCAAGAAACTTGGGAAATGAATAATAGCTCCCCCACTCAAAAAATTGGAGGGTTCTGTTTGAGGATTTTCTACTGTAGAAATGTATCTCTTTCAAGTAGGCTCTATCTCTAAATTTGAGCTCTGCTATTTTTAATCTAGGTAAAGATCCAGAGAAATATGTAGAGAATGACTCAGAGGAAGATCAGTAAAAGGATTGCGAGTGGAGAAAGTGCCTTGGTGCAGTACTTATGCCCATTCATTCTTACACACTTAAAAGAGATTTAAAAGAAACATTGTCACCAACAGCAAAACCACATTAACAAAACTTGTTTTTGCATCTTAAAAATAATACCACATACTTTTTCGTAATACTATTGAAAACATATATTATGTGTGTGTAAAGACACTTATTAAAGAAAGACTTAAAAGAATATTTATTCTCTGGATGCATGCAGCGGGCAGATATAGAAGGAGCATGTAGAGTCAGAATATTTGGAGCATGGTCCTTGATGTAGCCCCAGTTTGGACAAGTGCTTTTCTCATCTGTAAAATGGGAATATTGTATCTGCTCCACTGCCTTAGGAAGTTGCTGTGAGGGATGAAAGAAGTGTCCTCTATACTATAGGAAGCTTTAAAGTCCTGTATAGACATGAGGTATTTCTGATCTGTTCTTGAAATTGAATGCTATTGATCACTTGGGCACACTACTTATTAGGCTTAGTCATGTTTTCCACAAGAGTTGCTATCCACACTACTGGGCTTAACCATTGGTGCAGACACCTACCAGTTTTTTCTCCTTCATTCCCACCCAGTGTCTAATCAGATCACCAAAGCCTGATGATTCTCTTTTCCCATTTCTACTCTTCCTCGTGTTCCTAGTTCTATCATTCAAATTACAACTGCATCCCTTTACATCTGGATGAGTGTGATTTCACAGCAGGTGTCTACAGAACACATAGGGTTTCCCTGTCTTCTTCACCATGAAGTCCAGCTCTTGAGACTGGTACTCTGCGAATGGATCCTACATTACTGTCCAGTTTTATTCCCATCACCACCTAACGTGAGCCCTTTACTCTAATATAAGCTTATTCTCAATTGTTGCCTTTAGTCATACTGGGACTTTTGTCTAATATGGCTTCCCTTCTCTATTCTCTTTATCTTTTGGGATTCCAAAACCTTATCTCTTCTCAGAAACCTTCACCAGCAGCCGAGGCCACACCAATTCCTCCTTCTCTGCAATACTGGCATCTAGAAATGTTGTGATTATTATTAAAAACACATTTCTACTGTTCATAATCATTGTTAACATCCTATCTTAGAAATCTCTGTATTGTTTGCAACTGACTAGAATTTTCTGGCTTAGATTTCTAAAATTATTATTTCTTTTTATCACCACAAACTGTGTAGCTGAAGATAAAGTTAAACTATGACTTTTATAATATATTATGGCTAGCAACAGAGAATCACATCTACTTATCCACAGCAAGAATATCTAGGCCTAGATTATATTTTCTGGGACCGAAGATGAATCTTAAAATTTCTGAGTAGCAGTTGCCAGAATAAGGGTTGCTGGTTAATATTACTAGATCTATTTTTTTGAGGTTAAACTGCTTTTTCGCCCATTAACGGCTAGGGTGACACTGGAAAGTCATAGTCTTTATAATGATTTTTTTCTTCATATTAGAGAAAGGAGGAGCTGAAATGTCCTCTGACTTACTTGATGTTGAATAAGATGATAATGTTAGAATCTATCTGAATACTCCCCGAATACTTGGATTTTCAAAGCTTTAAATGCTAAAGAGGTGGGTCAACATTAGTCAGGGTAGAATCAAAATGAAGAATTACCCTCTGGCTTTACCCACCTGCTCCCATTTTGCATATAAATCCTTTTTTTTCTTGACATGGGGATAACTGCCATACTCCTTCGGGGATCCTCAGGGCAATACATAGATGGGGTTTGACATGATCCATCTCTGGCTTCCGAATGCCCCAATTTGACTGGTCTGTGGGAGTTCCATCAAACCACTTTGTGGTTTCATCTGTGGAAAAATTGCTGACTTACTATGAATTATATGTACAATTATCAAATACACTAAGACTGGAATGAACCATAAAAAGCAGCTCCTCGACTTAAGGAGACTGTCTCCTTATCTGATGCAAGCAAATCAGTAGGTACAGTCATGAACTCAACATCAAAATGTAGGTATTAGTGAATTTGCCTTGTGAACAGCACTTTCCATTTGTTTTAGATATACTGTTTTAATTTAGTTCATTTAGAATATCATCTTTCTTAAGGTAACAGTGTGAATTTTGAAATATTCCCTAGCATTATAGTCAATTTAAAGAAATCATTTTAAGTCCTAACATCTATATCATTGCAAAATAGCTCACTTTCTAAAATAATTATACAGTGAATTTCCTTAAAAAGCAATCCACGGGTATACTAAGGTGTGGGAACAATGATAGAGTCCATCCATGTGTAAGCAATAATGGGGGTACATTGTCTGAAAGGATTTAAAACCAACAATAAAAGTAACTAAAAGTCGGTCATCTTTTTATTGTCACAATGGACTAGAAATTCTAAACGATGTCTGTGATTGAAACACTCCCCCTTATCAGAGTGGCCCCACCTTCCACCTTGGTATACCACTGTAATAAGTTCTCCATACCAATTAAGATAATTTTCTTTATAAGTACTTTCAACAACCATCAATTACATAGAGAGAAGAATGCCATGCTCTCATTTGATCACAAACCCTGGTTTTTATGAGAAGCAAATAATTTTAATAGCACAATTTATCCCTGAAACATTTCTATAACTCTGTTGTGCTCTTATAACATTGGGAAATAATCTGGGTATTTTCAAATAAATAGGGTTTTGTTGTCTATGACTAAGTCTGTGAACACAAATTTCCATCCAGGAATCTTCATGATGTGAGGGTAAGTATAAGATAAACTTGTTGTTTCCTTGTTTTCATTTTTGGTATTGTAGGATTATTTCAAGGGACACAAGGGTATAGAAAAGGGTTAGTGATACTGTCTTTGGAAGAAATGGCTTTAGGATTCATGCTATTTTTCACAGCAAATGTATCCAAGAAGAGCTTTCTGGTTTGCAGATGCCATTTTCTTCAATCTTGACTACCATGTATTTATTTATGCCCTCTCCTCTTCTCTACCCAAATCACTTACTGTCACCATCAAACTGAGCATTCAACCAAACCATCTGGACAGAAGAACCAAAAGCAAAAAGCTCTTCTAGGAGAAATGAATTTTCATCCTCATCCTTGATTGTTAAAAGATTAGATCCTATAAAAGAAATAAGCAGTAAATAAGTATTTGTGTTTATGTGTAATACAATTTTAAAAATCTCTCCCATACCATAATTTATAAAGCTCAGTCTTTGCAGAGTGAAAATTTCTATTGTAAATAAGTGATTTTTGATTAAAAATTTAAAAGTTATACCACATTTATTAAAAGATACAAGGTTGTGCTTAAGAAATCAAAGCATAGAATATTAATTTTAGGGAACTTTAAAAATTTATAATTCAAATGCATTCAAAAGGAACATTTTCTTGGGAAAGTGTAGTAGTCTGAGACATCATTTAGGTTTTCAAATTCTATCCTGGACATTGAATTTCATAGATAAACCATCCTCAAACAAGCAAATTCAATAGTATTTATTTTTTCAGTTTTTTTGTTGCTCCTAAAGTCACTAAATAATCAGACAAATGAAGAAAACCACATTGTTTACTGAAATGTCAAGAAGGAATGCATTGGAAAGCATTTTACCATCACAAAAGAATTACCTTCCTTTTTGCAAAATTCATGAGCAGCCTCAAAACTCATACTGTCTAGGACTGTAGAAAAACTGTAGCAATTACTTTTGAATTTTATCCAGGGAATAGAAGTTTCTGAGCACAAGTCTGGGTGTCCATATGGTTTTGTTTCTACGAACAAAAATCAGTTATGATTTTAGGGTGGTGACTGGGTTCATTTATTAAGATAAACATTGCACTAAATTCTATGACAGACTAAGATAAATATGTGTAATGAGATTTTCATGATAATACTCTGAAAGAGTGGGTTTAATAAAAATGATTATAAAACCAAGACTGGTTTGTAGCATTTCTGGCAAAAATAATCTTTACCTACACATAACGGTATATTAATGCATAGCTTCTTAGTCTTAATTTGGGTGGTGCATGGGTGCTGCTGTCTTTCCTGTTTATAATTGGTATCCTAAAGGTTGGAAAAACTGGGGGATGTGATTCATGGAAATACTGGAAACTGAATGAAGTCAGCAAGAGGCACTTCCAAATGTACAAAATGTGATCTGTGCAGTGCTGAATATTATAGATTTAGAAAATCCTCACCAGCCAATCAACCTATGAGAGAAAAATAATGCATTCACTAAAGTAACATAGCATAACAAAACATAATACATAACTAAGGGACATTTCAGGTGGACTTTGCTTTAGAGGTCAAGCATGAGAGTCAAATCCATGCTGAGATCCTAATTGTGTATGGCTGTGGGCATGTTACCTAACCTCCTCACACTTTGGTTTCTTTATCTATAAAAAGAGAGCTAACAACATCTTTCTTACCTGAGAAATTTATTTTTTAAAATTTTTTCTTCTAAATAATCTCTATACCCAACATGGGACTCAAACTCCTGACCCTGAGATTAAGAGTTGCATGCTCTACTGACTGATCCAACCAGTGTGCCCCTACAAAGAAGTTTAAATGAGCTAGTGTCTGACTCTTCTTAAACACTCAATAAATGCAATGCTATTGAAAAGGGAAGGATAACTTTTATGGTGTTTTAGAAGCAGAATTAGCTTTTCTTTCATACATGCTCTTAATGCAGGTTTCTAGCCTGATCTCCCACCTCTTCTTACTGGTACCCTGCCATGCAGGCAAATCTCAACACCAGCTTTGCTTTATACATGTTCAGTCCTTTCTTCCTTCCATATCTTTGCCCAAACTTTTCTGCTCAGAATGCCTCTCCATGTCCCATCCTTGTCTGACTACATCCCATCTATTCTTCAAGGCCAGTCTCCATAGTCATGTCCTTCAAGAAGTCTTTCTACTTATTCTCAAGTGGATATGATATGTTCTCTTTCCTGCTAATCCCCACAACACTTGCTACCTCTTTTCCATCATTTGGTAGCCCTGCCTGGTATAATAGTTATTTGTTTGAACAGCACCTAGCAGACCAGAGGCTTCTTGAGGACAGATACTTCGTATTACTCTTACTCATAGCTCCTGCTTAGCACAGTGCGTTGCACACAGTAGGTTCCCAGTATGTATTTATTGAGTTGAATAAAATTGAACCTACCAGTAGGTACATGACAAATTGCTCCTTGAAGAAATGACTCGCAGGCTGTGCTACTCCAGCGCCCACTGGTGTCAGCAAAAACACAGTCACCCAAGATGGATGACTCATCATCTTTCCAAAAAGTGAAGGAAGATTTGGTTCCATCTGACCAGTCAAAATTAAGACCATTCTGTGGAGAGAAATTGAGCCATCATTTCCTTGCTAGGACTGCTGGTGGCATTACTCAATGCTGTTTGAGCAGCCCTTACTTCACACATAGATTTATATTTCCACATCTAGACTTATTTTTCAGGGGGTCTAGGACAGCTTGAGAATATGGCCTGGCAAAAAGAAATACCTGTCACAACAATATCTTTTTTAGTTTTTGGGAATCCTTGGTTCCCTGCCACCATAATTTCCCAGTAAGCAATCAGAGCGAAATTGATCAATATCTTGTTCTTGACACCAAAACAAATTTCAGATTGATCAAAGATTCATACATAAAATTGAAAACGTAAGTGCTAAAGAGAACTTGGCTAAATATTTTATGCTCTTGATGTGGGGAAAATCTTTTCAAGTCTGATACAAAATCCAGAGGCCATAATGCAAAATTGACTACATGACGTTAAAACATTATGTAATGCAAAACTACAATAAAACAACCATAAAATGCCATTCTCTCACCTATCCCAATGGCAAGGATTAAAATTTTGATAATATCCAGTATTGATAATGATATGAAAAAATGACATGTTATCATAGTTGTTGGCATGTAAATCAGTACGAATTTTTGGTGGGCAATATGGCACTATTTCTTAAAATTTAAAAGTGTGCTTAGCAATTTCACTTCTAGGAATTTATCCAACTTGCACAAAGATGTTTGTTTGTATTATTTGTAATTGTGAAGAACTGAGAAGAACGCAAATTTCTATTCAGGGGAGAATGGTATGCTATATCCTTATGTGGTGCTGTCCCAAAGAGTGTGTTGGATTTTTATGTGCTGACATGGAAAGCTGTATAAGGCATATTAAACAAAAAGCAAGTTTAAGGACAGCACATATAGTATGACCTCATTTGTACTTGAAAAACAATATAGATATTCATTCATTATGTGTATATATGTGTATAAGTAGAAAATTTCTAAATGACACACAAGAAACTGTTTACAAGTGATTATCTTTGGGGAGTAGAACCAGAGGTTGGGATAGAATAGATAGATTTTACTTTTCACTACTTTGAGCGTATAATACTTTTACTTAAAAAAAGAGAAAACTAAAAAGGTCTTACTTTCCAAAATACATCCTGAGAGGGAGAGAAAACCAATGTGTTAAATTCCAAGGGGGTACTGAATTAATTAATAATCACATTTCTAGGCAGGAAGCATGATCCATTTTTCTTGGGGATTTCTTAAATGCAACAATTACTCAAATGCAGGTGCTTGAGTTTAAGATGTGTTCCATTGCCCACATGAGGCAGTATCCCCGGATACCCAGAAATTTTCAGAGGACCTTTGAAGGGCATTAATTCCCAGAAATTAGGCAAGTGGATGTATACTCTAAAAAGGTATACCCTTAATTTGTAGTCATAGGCTCTTCATAAGGTTGGTCAGTAGTTTTTCTATAAACCAATTACTTAAATGTTACATTTACTATTATTTCTGGGAATTTTTTTGTATTAATTTCAGTTGCCATATCACTAAGGAGGTAGATGTAAAACTTACTTATGCAGGGATGTTCCAAGGGATTTAAGATACCTACATCTGCAGTGAATAGTCCAATCCAGTGGGCATGTCCTAGCCGGTTGAGGATAACAGTGAGGAAGGACTGGTGATACTGATCTGTAATGCTGGCCAATTCTGCTCCATGCATTAGGCAGGTTTTTATTGCTGTATGCCAAGTCATATTTGCATTAATTATTTTGTAAGTTCTGTTCCCATATTCCAAGGTATTGGGGACTGGATACATATCAGATGTATTTATGCTGTGTCCAGAGGTATCTAGAACAAGAACAACAAAAAAATCATTTTTAGCATCTGGTTGAGAAAGAGGAAAGGCAAAGCTTAGTTTGGATCCCTGTCATAACGGTCCATTCTGTGGTTAACGTCAGAGTTTTCCACCCCAGAACTATTTCAAAATGAGGATAATACCTGAAAGCATAGGTGATGCTAAAGAATGAGAATGTTTAGGAAATGAGTGTCTTTAAAAGTATACACATATAGGGGCACCTGGGTGGTTCAAGCATTAAGCATCTGCCTTCGGCTCAGGTCATGATCTCAGGGTCCTGGGATCAAGCCCCGCATCGGGCTCCCTGCTCAGCGGGAAGCCTGCTT
Organism: Callorhinus ursinus; assembly: GCF_003265705.2. NCBI lineage: Eukaryota > Metazoa > Chordata > Mammalia > Carnivora > Otariidae > Callorhinus > Callorhinus ursinus. Next base: position 69,169,614 of record NW_027397064.1, on the reverse strand, counting down.
CTCCCTCTCCCACTCCCCCTGCTTGTGTTCCCTCTCTTGCTGTGTCTCTGTCAAATAAATAAATAAAGTCTTTAAAAAAATAAAAATAAATAAAAGTATACACATAGTTAACCATTTCTCGATTTCCTATTTTTTTTACTGTCCCTTTTTAAACTGACCACTTTGATGGAACTGATCTCCTTAGGCAGGTTTTATTCCACTCCCTACACCCGGCCTAACACATATTGCTCTGGCAGAACTTACTTACTTACTTACTAAGAGAATATTGACATATATTATGTCGTCATATACAATGTTGCAGACTTAATTTTACAAGTGCATTTTCTCAAATACCACCGTTTATTAAATTTGAGATTGCATGATAGTTGCTATCATGTTTAATGTTTACATGCATAAATTCTAAAAATAAGTTTTAAAATTACATTAATAAACACTTAAAATATACACAGTTCCATAAAGACTTCCCACTAATATGTCACCTATCAGAGTCGAGATTTACAAATTAAAAGGCAAGGTTTTCTCAGACATGATCAGTGGTGCTTTCTTTTTCATGAGTGACAGATTATGTGACAGCTAAGCCCGTGTTTTTACACACAAGATATTTCCTCTTTAATATGTGCACTTGCCTTTTTGTTCTATACTATATTATGTACTAGGATAGGCTTATTTTAGGAAACCTAAAACAGAGAAATAAGACAAGAATTTCTGAACTGTCTGATCCAAAGTAGCTGGAATATTTCCCTGTTTACTGGTTTTATTACATTTGGGGTTGAAAAGGAGCACGCTGAAGTGTAGACAGGTCAGAAGACCTAGGAATCAAGCCCAGTCCTGACTATACAGGGCTAAGTGACGTTGGGAAAATAAGTAATCCCGCCAAACCTCAAATTTTTGTTCTGTAAGAAATGAGTAAGGCCTTCCTTAGAGGGGTGTGGGTAGGATTCAGAGATAACCATATAGGGCACTAATTGGAACTCAGTATTTAGAACATAGTACCTGGAACACAGCAGGTGCTCAGTAAATGTTGGTTCTTTATGCCAAGTAAAAATGGCAAAATGGGAATTTGACTTTTACCTGAAAATGTGACCTCCATATAATAGTAGTTCATATTGTAAAACCAAAGTGAAATTAACCTATTTACCAACGAAACTGTGATGGAGTACACTTTTATACCTGTTTATTCTTCACTAGGGGTCTGTATGCCAGCCTATGTACCAATTCTAAGGTTATTTTTTTTAAAAACCCAGTATAATATCATGGTAGATTTTTAAAAATCATAATAATTGGTAAGATTAAGGTAACTGAAATTTTTCATATGTGTGACGAAAATACCAATTTGACTGTTTCCCCCAATATATATCTGTATTTTCACACATATAGAATTCTCCATGTGTAATTGATTCCAACAAACTTCAAAACATAAGTGATTTTGAGCAACATGATTTTGCCACCCATTGACCTAAAAAAGAAAGAGCTATTGGAAACCACATCCCAAAATGGGGCTCTTGACTTTGTCCTTGTCTCCCTGTTATTTAGAAATCTTTATCTTTCAGGCAGTTAGACTTTAGGCTCTAAGTCCAATGTAAGCACATATTTATATGGCAAATAAAGAAGTGGAGCATAATTTGGGCATCTATTGTAGGCTACCAGAATTTGTGTAGTTACATTCTTCTTCCAGACCTGCACTATCCAATATGGTAGCAAATGCACTATTGTGCATTTGAAATGTGGTTTGTCTAAATGGAGATGTGTTGTGAAATACTGTCTGGATTTCAACGACCTACTACAAAAAAAAAAAGAATGTAAGAGATCTCATTAATATTTTTTATATTGGCTATATGTTGAAATGATAATTTGCTGGATGTATCAGTTTAAATACGTTATTATAATTATAATTAATTTCAAAAAAGAATTTGTGTAGTTAAATAATATATTTTTTGGAAATAATAATAGAAACAACTATCATTTGTTAATATGCTGGCAAGTTGCTAAGCATTGTATATACATAGAGTCTATGAGATAGTAATTATCCTACTTGACAGATGTGGAAATCAAGTTCAGAGAAGATAAGAAACTTCACTGACAGTTATTTACCAAGATGGGGAAGGAACCCAAGTAGGTTGTGAACTCCAGTGCCTATACTCTCAACCACAGCTACTTTATACTATGTCTAAAAGAACATATACATTGTTAGTCCCAAAACTATGAGACCTCGAATATGTTATTTACTTTTTCTAAGCCTCAAGTTTCTCATCTGTTACATGGGGAGACTTTCACCTACCTATCCTAGCATTGTTGGGAGGCTTTTATGCCTTAATGCTTCTGAAGCCAAGGCACAGTGCCAGGTATATCATAAGTGTGTAAGTACATGGTATATTGATATTTCTTTCCCTACAAAACTCTACTCTTCTCATAATACTCTTGCTATAACTGACTGGGTATCTTCATTCAGTTCCCGACTATTATTATGTTTAAGTAATAACTGTGAATTAGGAAATGGCGCTTCCCTGGAATTGCTTTTCTGGGGATGACACTTAGTGCATTAAAGAGTTCACATGCATGCAACACTAAGAGGTATAATTAATATTCCAAGTAAGTATATATACCACAGCCTGCCCAGAGTTCCACCCAGCTCCAGACACAAACTATGGTTTTCTAGAGTAGCATGGTACAGGGAAGCCTTGCACTGGTGAAAGCATGAGGTATGAGCTATTGTTGTTGTTCTTGCTGTTTTTATTTTTATTATTCAAGGTCACTTACAGTGCATCTGCCCTGATCATCAACCCCCCTGACTGTGTGTAATAGTATGGCTTTTGTATTTCACACCAAAAGTCACTGGAGGTTCTGATCATCAGCTCTAGTAACATGCTACATGCCATATTTAGCCACAGAGGGCATTTTTAGGTTTCCAAGAAAGCGGGAAATATTAGTTTGTTTATTTCTCTGATTCTTTCCCAACATTTTCTTAATGTCTTTTTCATTACCTGAATACACTCATAAATCCAGAACAAAGCAATTAAGCCATTTAATATGGCCAAAATGGATGCATAAATGTGGTCATCTCTCAAGCGGTCTCTGTAGTCTTTGGAACCCCACTAAAGAGTATAATCCTGGGGTAGTGGAGATTAAATGAGTAAATATATGTAAAACTCAAAAAGTGCCTGGCACTGGTAGTTATGAAAATGACAGTCATACAGTGTGTAAAACAAATATGGAAGAGAAGAGTGGGGATAGAGATGAAAGGAATAAAAAAGCAAATGTTTCTTACCCTGTATTCTTTCACAAACAAACCCATGACCTTCTTTGCCACAGTCTTCAAAATACCATTTCCCAGTGAAATGAAAATTAGTATTACTTGATAGCAAGGCACAGAGAGTAATATGTTTTTGAACTTCAGTGGTGTTATGACTTGGAATCTTTAAAAAGATACATATGTTTTTTTAAAAAATGGTAACATATAGCATTATTATAACACTGATATTTTTATCAAGGACAATTTAAAAAATTCAAACAGTATTATTCCTTTATTTGCATTTAATTAACCTGTTCACAGATCATTTCATAACCTACAAGATAAATAATTATTGTGATAGTAATTACATTAATGGAACACATGAAAATGATATGTAATTACATTATTAAAATTAATATATTAATAACAGACTAATACAAATTTATGCCTATAAAGTATAGGAAGTAAAAAAATACTTTAGTAAGTATCAAATAGGATTTCTTGGTAAAATGATTTCTAAAAAATAAATCTGAAAACTTACATTTATTACATCAAATGGAGACCAGTTAGAATATGCCACAGGCTTTCCATTTACCCATTTTTCATAATTATCATTTTGTAACCCTATCCACACATTAGTGGTCTGGCCAAAAAGATTCATAGTAATGAAAGCTGAAAAACAGGAATACATTATCAAATTTAATACCATATAAACCATTTGGGTAATCATAGAATTCTGTTTATAGTTATGATTTTATTTAAATGACAGCAAAACTTAATTACCAATCAGTTGTAGGAATTTGTTACTTTGTTCTTATTAAGGTAATGCAGTCTCTTTCACTTCTGTTTCGGTTTAAATTGACAGACATTAGCTGGCTAAACCTGGGATTTCATAATATTATTAACAAAACTATTTCCAGTGTTCATTCAATGCCTTTCTAAACAAAAGAGGATTTATCTACTATACTTAAACTGAAGTATACAGTTGCCTAAATATCAAATACAAGTGTACAGGTAAATCTAAAGGGATCTAAAAATTATACCATGCAATTATAAAAGAATATACCTCAGATTATGTTAGCCATTTTGAAATACAGATCATAAATATGTCCTTATTTTTTCCACTACTACTGGGGAGACAAAAACCTCCAAAAATCAGCAGTTTATAAGCAATGCAATGTAGTTTTACAGCTGTCATGATATAAGCCTCATAGGTTAAACTGAAAACTTATGTGTCATCAGCAATATAATACTTAAAATGTGGATTTGGAAATATTAGTATTTGGGGCGAACATTATAATAAATATTTGAATAAAAAAGGTTATTTTTGCTTGATTGAACCATTGAGTACTCTACCTTGCTCCACCTCATTTTCAATGGCGACTAGTGCTCCCCCTTCTTCAACACAGAAATCTTGAGCGGACGTCCAGTTCTTCCAATCACTCGGGTCTTTGGGGATTTTCACCAAAAGGCACTTTTAAAAAATTTCCAAAAAAAAAGCATTCATTTCTATATTTTTCTAAATGAGTTAAAAACCTCCCAAAGACACTGGGGATCAACCTTTAGAATTCTTTATACTTTTCTGAAGCAGAAATGACTCATTTTTTTCTTTGAGCTGCTCCAAAGGTATGAAAGTAAAACAGAGGACCAGCTTTTAGGGTAAGTCAATATTTGCATGCATTTGTATTCAGCAGGAACAGAAGCAAGGATGTGTTTTGTTGTGCAGGATATCAAAACAATATCTTCTGCTCAGTGAAAAACAGTATTCCTTTTTAAAAGGAGCCAGCCTGATTGCAAAGGGTATAGTGGTAGATTTAATTTTTTAAAAAATTTGGAGGTAGCAATTAATAGCTTAGTTCAATTTTATTTACAAATACACTTCCTCACTTTAAGTGAGAGAGGAATACTAGGGAACCAAACCGCATCAGGTATTTAAATTCACTAATTACTTGAGTTCGCGATGTGGTTTTTAAGTCCACAAGGAAGAGCCAGAGAAGAAAAACATGAGCACAGTTGGAAGGGAAGCAAGGGCAGAACCAAGGAAACCTAGGAAGGAGAAACAGAAGGCTGTGGGATTTGGCAGTGAGAATTGATTGTTACTCATGAGAGAATCATGTCTGTGGCACGGCAGGATTAGTCATTATGGGGTGAGAAGTGGCACAGTAACTACTGGACAGGTCAGGTAGGGTCAGTGAAATTTAAACATGTTAATAGGGCCAGGTGGAGTCAGGGGACAGGGAGAGATAGAAAAGACAGGCTATAGGGGATCAGGCAAATTTCCAGAGAAGTCAGGAGAGACTGTATACAAAGGATATTCCATGTGGACTATTCTCTTATCAATGAACACAGGCAAACCCATTCGTTGATAGGTTAGATCTCAAGATTTTGCTACCGAGAAAACCCCAGTTACAAGACAATTCTAGGCTAGTGTGGAAGCCTACACTTGAGATAGCATCCTTCCCCATCCTCCTTTGGAATGACATCTTTCCTCATCCTTTAATTTCTATATTTGTCAGTCCCCCCACCCTTCCCCATCATCATAAAATCCTTAAAAAGCAGAGAGACTTTTCTTTGCTCTTCTCTGACCATCACAACAAAGAAGTTCCCCAGTAAATATTTATGGGACATAATAAAAGCCAATAGACCCCTAACTAGTTGTCAAATGACGTTCTCAGGCATTCTAGATTTAGTCCAGTGGTTCCCAAAGGGGAGCATTTAATAACGTCTGGAGACATTTTTGGTTGTCATAGCTCAAGGGGGGAGCTTTGCTATCGGTGGGTAGAAGCACAGGGATGCTGCTAACCATTCTATAATGCATAGGGCAGTCCCCTCATAACAAAGAATTATCTAGCTCCAAATGTCAAGAGTGCCCAGGTAGTTGTTTTCAGAACTTAATCCTGATCATGTCACTCTTTAGTTTAAAACTATTAGGGATTTTCAATAAATAAATACATAATAAATAAAACTATAAGGGATTGTCCACTATTTTTAGGATAAAAACCAGAAACACTGATGTAGCCTGGAGTTACCAACTAACAGAGGAAGTACATTTTCAATTCTTCTGGTCCTCTTTACCTTGTTTGTTTCACAAAGAAATGGAATTGGCTTTAAAGGATTTTAATTTTATAACAACTATTCCTTTACCTATTTCCTTTCATTTTGTCTCTTTTCTCTAATTACAAATTCCAAAGAGTGGCACACACTAATTATTAGGCAGTCTTATCATTTAATGTGAATTCACCTTGTGTTCAGATAGTCACACTAATGAACCATTCATAAATACCAGTGAACTCATTGGTTTAGTTAGCTCAATAAATCTTTCCAGAAAACACACACACACGCACGCACGCACACACACGCACGCACGCATGCCCCCCATCCTACCCTCCTACTCTCCCATCCCCCCGTGGCCTCAGCCACAATTTACTAGCTTGATTATTTCCTATTCCCACAATGTCATTGTTTCTAAAAAAAACCCCAAAACATATTTACTAACACAGTTTGAAATGGTGTCATTAGTAATTAAAGCAAAGCAGTAAGATGAAGTACAGCACTCTTAATTTTAAATTGTTTACTTATTAATTTGCAAAATGTGATCAAGTTTAATGCATCTCTTATTATTGCTGTGAATTAAGGATACCCTACTGTACTGCAAACAAGTTTTGAATATAAATTCTTCTTTTTAGTCTCGAAGTCATTTCCAGTTCAAAATTTGAAAATGGAATTTATGACCTTTCCCCCAAACTTGGTCCTTTTCCAGTGGTCTTACTGATGTTGACTGGCAAAGTCAGCCATGTATTTATATAAGCCTGACACCTGGGAGACTTCTTGCCTTCTCAGTCCATCCCCCTTTCAATTGCCATTTAGACATACATCCCATTTCTCAGAGTCCTCCCTGATTCTTCCCATTCCTGCCACCTCACAGCCTTCACTATCTTAGCCCAAACTACTTCTCTCTTCCCTGGACTATTACAATGGCTTCCCAACCACTCTTAAAACCTTCCTCATCCTTGCCTTCCTCCAATCTGTCTTTGCCGTCGCAACTTGAATGATTCTTTTCAAAACTCAGTGCTGATCATGTCCTTCTTTCGTTAAAACCCTTGAGGGGTTTCCTATTGTTGTTAGGATAAAAACAGAAACTCTTAAGTCAGAGGGGGAGACGAACCAGGAGAGATGATGGACTCTGAAAAACAAACTGAGGGTTCTAGAGGGGAGGAGGGTAGGGGGATGGGTTAGCCTGGTGATGGGTATTAAAGAGGGCACGTACTGCATGGAGCACTGGGTGTTATGCACAAACAATGAATCATGGAACACTACACCAAAACAAATTATGTAATATATGGTGATTAACATAACAATAAAAAATTAAAAAAAACCAGAAACTCTTTTTCATCACTTCACACTCTAGTTCTCTATGCTTCCTTTAGTTTCTTCAATAAGTCCATTCCCTCTCACCGCAGGACTTCAGCACCTGCCGTACACCCCTGCTTTTAATGCTTCCTGTCCTTCTGACCACCTCAGTCAGGTTCTCCTGTTAAAAACTTTTAGAGAACTATGTAACGCCCCTTCATCGCATGTGTCACAGTTAGAGTTATACTCCTGACTGGTTTACTGATGTTTGTTCCCCCTCAAGTCTGTAAGCTACAAAAGAGAAGGGATTGTGTTTGTTTTCCTCACCATCAAATTATCAACATCCAACATAGCTGAATGAATAAAGTGTTAATAATGTGAATATTTTTTTAGAAAAGAGGAGAGTATTTTTTAAAGGAAAAGCTATGTTGTGCATGAAATCAAATTTTGGCTAATCCTAAACTGGATGTGCAAAGCAGCCATTACCACTCAATCCAGATCCTTGTATAAAAATGTGTGAGTAGGGGCACCTGGGTGGCTCAGTCAGTTAAGCGTCTGCCTTCAGCTCAGGTCATGATCCTGGAGTCCCAGGATCGAGTCCCGCATCGGGGTCCCAGCTCAGCGGGGAGGCTGCTTCTCCCTCTGCTCTTTCCCCCATACCCCCGCTCCTGTTCTTTCTCTCTCGCTTACACACTCTCTCTCAAATCAATCAATCAATCTTTAAAAAAAAATGTGTGAGTAGAAACATAAGAGTTAACCTAACACACACACAAGCACATGCACACTTAGAATTTTTTCTGCTTATAGCTCTGCTGTGATAAATATCTTAGATGACACACTCTTCTAGGGGTAATCCCAGGTCAAAACTCATATATCATCAAACACAGAGAAAATAATTGATGAAACATTAGAAAAGATGCTTAACTTCTGGTAGCTCAGTTTTAAAGCTCTTAATGGGGATAATCAGTCAACCAACTAGGATTTTTTTCTTAGAAAAAAAAAACCCCAAAACTTCGCCCTAGGAAACTGACAAACAAGAAGCAAAATTTAGTGGGACATACCATACTGATGCTCATTCAGAACTGTGACGTGAATAATGTCTGTCATTGCTACCTCCCAGTTCTCCTTCTGTAACTTTGTTAATCAAGGGAGCCATCCCCATGGGGCTCTCCTCCTCTCCGTTTTCAATCCTCTTATTATCAGTTTTTCTAATGATCTGATAAGCCCACTTATTCCAAGGTGTAGATGACAGATGAGACAATCTCAGAAATATTTCCCTTAAAAAAAAATAGAGTCAAAGCAAAGGAGTGATACTCCGGTGGTGGGATTTTAGCCATCACTATGCACGGCAAGGCGTGGTGGGTGGGGACACTTGGGGACCCTGTAACCTCAGTCTGCAAAAGATCACCTTTTTCAGGTAGCCTGCTGTGACTGTATTTATTAGTCAAATCCTCTGAATGATTCAAAGACTAAGTTGTACAACTGTTGCATTGCTGGGCAAATATTGGCTGCACAGTTGAATAACTGAGGGAGCTTTTAAAAAACACTGATACGTAGATTTGAGGCAGATCAATTAAATCAGAATCTTCGGGATGTCCCCTGCACCTTGACATTTTTAAAAAGCTCAGGGGTGATTCTAAATATTTGATCAGGGCTGTGAACCACTAATCTAGCTGTTAATTATCAATAAAGATTTTTTTAAACTTTGAGCTACACAAGGGTTTTTAATCCTGCTCCAATCCTGCTTTAGAAAGTCTTTCTCCTCTCATGTATGTGTTTGTGCTTTACTCATGCCCCTTTCTATTCCTTTCAAAGGAAGCATTCATTTGCTCCCTTGCCTGGAGTCTGCTCCACCATCACTGCTACCATGCCTCTATACTTAGATACTCAATCTGCTTACGCAGGAGAAAACATGGACTGGAGTTAAGCTGTGCAGATATAGAAGTTTGGGGAGAGGATAATAACCAAGGCCTGAACCAAAAACAACCTTTGAGAGTTTCTGAGAATTATTTCCCTAATGCCAAGGATTTGATTTGCTGTGGATTTCCTTAAAATGTCCTCCTTTATATATGGGAGAATTTGTGATTAGTAACTGAAAGAGCTGTGTTCATACTTTGGGGTTGCTCACTGTCTGCAGCAAAAGTGTGATTTTGAGACAAAATTGATATTCCTTTGTGGCTGTTCCATACAGAACACTCCAGGATGCATCTGTTCTAATAGTTACAAAGTACAAAAATTAACTAAAAATAGACCAAGACCTTAATATAAGAGCTAAAACCATACACTTCTTAGAAGAAACATAAGAAGTAAATTTTTATGACCTTGGGTTGGCAACCTATTCTTAGATATGGCACCAAAAGCATGAATAACAAAAGAAAAATTAGATAAATTGGACTTCAGTAAAATTAAAACTTTTGTGCATCAAGGGATATTAGAAAAGGCAACCTATAGAATGGGAGAAAATACTTGCAAAACGTGTATCTGACAGGACCTTAATATCTAGAATATATAAAGAACTCCTACAACTCAACAATAAAAAGACAAACAACCCAGGGGCACTTGGGTGGTTCAGCCAGTTGAGCAGCTGCCTTTGGCTCCAGTCATGATCCCAGGGTCCTGGGATCGAGCCCGAGTTGCGGGGGGGTCCCTGCTCAGTGGGGAGTCTGCTTCTCCCTCTGCCGCCCCCCCGCTTGTGCTCTCTCTCTCTCAAATAAATAAAATCTTAAAAAAAAGATGTGGAGAAATTACTAGCATACACTGCTGGCAGGCTTTTAAAATGGTTCAGCCACGTGAAAAACAGTTTACTTGTTCCTCAAAAAGTTAAACATAGAATTGGTATATGATGTAGCAATTCCATTCCTGGGCATATACCCCAAAGAAGTGAAAACAGGGACTCCAGCAGGTAGCTGTGTGCCAATGTTCACTGCAGATTTATTCACAATAACCAGAAAGTGGAAACAACCTAAGTCCATCAACAGATGAAAGGAAAAACAAAATGTGGCATGGAATATTATTCAGGCATAAAAAGGGATGAAGTTCTGATACATGCTATAAATGGATAAACTTTGAAAACATTATGCAGAGTGAAATAAGCCAGAAACAAAAGGACAAATATTGTATGAATTCACCTATATGAAATATCTAGACAGGCAAATTCACAGAGACAGGAAACAGATTCGAACTCACCATGCACCGGAGGGATGGGGAATTGGGAGTTATTACTTAATAGTTACAGAGTTTCTGTTTGGGATGATGATAAGTTTTGGAAATAAAGGAGATGGTTGAACAACATTGTGAATGTAATTGTACATTTAAAAATGTATAATTAAAATTGTACACTTAAAAATGGTTAAAATGGCATATTTTATTTTAAATATATGTTACCACAGTAGAATAGCTTAAAAAAGAACTAATTGTCAAAGGTTTTAATTCAAGACTTGGTAATACTCAGTGTTCTATTGAACACTTGCTACATTTTTTATATTGAAATGTATAACTGGTAGATTTTATAGTTTGGGAAAATAGGGATCAGACAGAAAATATTAACTATTAAAAAATGTATCTCAATACCATAAAGTTTTAGAAAACAACTATATTTTAGAAGATATCTCAGAGTGCCACCAGATTGTGCCATGGGGCTATACTGGTCTGGTAATTCTTAAATTCTTATACAAAATGGCAACTGTAGGAAAGAGACAAGACTACCAGACTCAAGGTCAGAAAACCTGAGGTTGATTCTCAACCTGACACTTATTTGCTGTGAAGTTTCAGAAAAAACACACAATGTTACTAGTCTTGGTCTTCTCATATATAAGATGGGATAACAATTTTGTGTATTTAAAAAAATTCAATAAAATAAGATATATATATTAAATCACCCAGCAATAACTCTTAGCCACAAGGTGGCAGAAACCCAAATGTTCATCAATGGATGAGTGGAAAAACAAAATACAGTATATACATATAATGGAATATTATTCAGTCTCAAAAGGGAAGGAAATTCTGACACATGCTCTAACATGGATGAACTTGGGGGACAATTTGCTTAGGGAAATAAAGCAGTCACAAAAGGACAAATAATGTATGATTCCACTTATCTGCAGTATCTGAAATAGTCGCATTAATAGGAACAGAAAGTAGAATGGTGCTTGCCAGGGGCTGGGGGAGGGGAAGTGATGGGTTATTGTTTATTGGATTTAGGGTTTCGGTTTTACAAGATGAAAAAGATCTGCAGATTCATTGAATAACAATGTAAATAGACTTAACACTATTGCACTACACACTTAAAAATGGTTAAGATGGTAAACTATATTATGTGAATTTTACCACAATTTAAAAAAATCAATGCCAAATATGTATTAGGTGCTCAACAAATACATCTAAAATCCAAATGGCCCATATCACAAATTAACAATGAGAAGAGGATCACAAAGACAAGAAGGCTCTGCCAAATATAACTGAACATACAGATTGAAAACTGGCTGTCCACAGTCAAAGAGCAATTTCATATTAACATATTAAATTATGACACAGTTTGGGTTTTTCCTTTATCAAAGAATGAAACATTTATAATTTGGGATGCATTTTAATTACTTCCGCCTAAGGCCTATAAAGTTATTTTATTATAAAACATAAGGAGTGGAGGGAAAGTCTTGGCCTTAATTGGAGACAGTATCAGAAATAATAAATCTGGTTTACAATATTCCCACTGGCAATTTAAAAAAAAATTTCAATTCTGCATGGAAGCACCAGCTTTATGAGGCTCAAGATGACATTGACTGAGTTGCATTATTAGTGGGTCAATTCACAAGGCAGGCGGAGCTCTGTGCCTGCTTCAGGCAGGGAAGACACAAAAGGAGAAGATGGAGCCTATACCCTCTGGAGTTGACAGCTCATTTGGGGGCAGGGCCTAGTTATACAGGCTCACATGAATCACGCCTAATGAAAACAGTCACACAGCACAATGAATGACTGTGTCAATAGCAAAAACTAAGTATACAAACGAAGGGTGGTGTCAAGGCTATTTCTTTATTCTTAGAGGTTTGCCCCTACCTACATTGAAAACCCAAATCTCTTGAAAGTTGTGACAAAAAAAACTTCGAGGTCCCAATGGACATCTCCTGTTTTTTAAAAGCCACACCCACTGCTTGATTATGTTCTAAAATAAACATCTACAAAACAGAAACAAAGGAAACTTTTTGAAAATGAGTTTACCTTATAGTTAAAATATAGCCATCCTCTAGGACATGTTCCATGTTGTTTTGGGGTATCTTTCTCTTTCTCTATGACCCAAACCTTCTTTCGCTTACAGATGCTAGGCATAGAAACTGAACACTCTTCACTAGCCCAGAGTCCTGGAGGAGTAAATGGGTTAGAAATGACCTGAAACAATGCTGACTCTTTGTAGGCATTCTCCATCACATTTTTATGACTGCTAATGGTTTATCATAATTTTTTTAATCTAGAAATTGAATTAAACTGCTAATGGTAGAGTTCTCTAGTAATAAGAACAAACTGAGCAGGGTGCTAAATCGGTAAATCTAATTCAAGAATGACGAAATTTTGCAAATGCAAAACAAACAAACAAACCCCAACTAACTAAAATACTACAATTGAAATCACAAAACTGATTAAAGTTCTGAGAATATTTGGTTTGGTTAACAAAAGAATGTAGAGTAATATTTTTCTTTTAAAACATTCAATATAAGGAGAAAAAAGTTCTAAAACAATAGATGATCATCTCTATAATTCTTTAGAAAATATATAATTTTGAAAAATTAACTCAGTAACTTCTAAGAAAGAAGCACTTTTCAACACTGACCCTTAAAAAAACAGGCACACATAGACATGCCCGCAGGAAGATACATCCCAAAGTCCTTAGCCTCCTGGAAAATGTATTTTAATTTACAAGAGCTATATTTTCAGAGTAAAGGTTATAGAATGCATTTCATTAGCATTCAAGTTATAGATCCCAGAATAGGGCAAGGATGCATGTAAATTGCAAAGGCAGTTTCAGTTTTCTAGTGTGAGGGATATAAGCCAAAAAATGTTGGCATTTTGAAGGAGGGGCTGGAACACTATTTTCAATGCAGAGTAGCGGCTAGTCTTCCAGAATCACAGAACAGCCTTTCCGTAGGCTGTTGTGACACCTACTGGCAAAAGAGAGCTGATTAACAGTGCGGTTTTCCCTTCCCTTTCTCTGCAGTTGCGCTTACACCAAGGATTGCTTTCTGTGTTTGTCCCTCCCCTGATTTGGGGCGCAGGTTCCTTATGAATCTGTTCAGGGTCAGGAACATAATTACCTTTTATAGGATAGAAGGAGTGGGATGGATATGTGTGGACAAATCACCCCAAATAACACTGTACTGATGAATTGAATTAAGTTTAAAAACCCATCTTAAAGGTACATGTATTTCTAAATACGGCCTGGAGATACTTGGTGTTCTATGTCAAGAAGCAGTTGATAAGCCAGGTATTAAAAAAAAAATATTGAACTCAATGAAAATTTTTCTTAAATGTGAAAGTGGAAGTAAATTCCACGGGGGTTAAAGATCTGGCCAATTATAACTGAATTATTATGAAGAGATTTTAAAAAGGGGTCCATATTGAAATTTTTTAGAGACTAGTATTTGTCAAGCATATTTTTTACCAGTTTCTTTGGGTCTATTTCTGGTGCTGTTTTGGTTCATGAGGAATGACTTATCTGGTTGTAATTCATTTTCAAGAACATGAATGCATGGAATTAACTGTAGGAATGGCCATCATCAACACTTAAAACTAATGAAACTCATCACATTCAATTATAAAGCAAGCTAGCCAAACAAAACCCTCTCACTGAACTAATGCAATGAAAACGAGACTTTAAGCCTTCTGAAAATATCAGTTTGTGTTATAAACCGAAAAATGGATAGATAAAATAACCTGTTATGGATGAAATGAAACCACATCTCTGGCTCTGACTATTCATAGATCCTTCTCTTCCTTTGTCCCAGTTCTGATATATTACTGGTGCTCCATCTCTCCAGCTGTAGGTAAATTAAGAATTTTAGGGTCTTCTTTTATTCTGTTATGTTCAACCTCCAACACCATTCTTGGAGTTCTGGGGTAATTTTTATTAAATTAAAAAGATACTCATGTCTTTGGTTAGAGAAATGAAAATTTATAAGTTAAAGATAATATTTGAAGGCTATTCAACAATTGATCACTAAGATCTAGTCCAATCATTCTGCAAATAAAACCTGTCAAACAAAATACAATGCAAATTGATCTAGGTCCATACCGAAATTCATCATTGGCTCTTTCGTCTCGAAGTCCAATCCACCAATTTACACCATACTTTGATAGCTATTAAAAAGAAAAAAAGAAAATGTCAGCATTTATTCTACTTGTTTTCCCTTTTCACTATTAAGATTAATGGGGTTGCTGTTAATAGCTTTCTATTCTTCAGTATTTTACCCAATTATCTAAAGAAGAGTACACTAAGGCCTAGCATCTTGAGAGAAGCTGAAACTTCATTATTTTAAAATATTCCCTCCTCATTATGAAGGGAAATTGGAATAAAATATTGAAAATCTTTCATACAACTTTCCCTATGTATTTAAAAGTAAATTTTCTAGCTCTCATAATAGGGCTTTAAAGAGTAATATTGTAAAGTAAAACAGGATGTGGACTCCTATTTTTTTTACTAAAAATTTAATGGTTTATTGTCTCAGTGATTTATAGTTCACTGCATATGGTATACTGTTTGAAAAACAGTTCAAGGCACAAAGACATCAATAGTAAAAAGGATTTTGAATTTTTGGCATTAGCCTGATTGTTAAGTTTTTAAACTGAGTATTAGCACCCTCCCCATTTTAATAGAGAGACACAATATAGGACAAAGGAATACTATAGAACTTCCGGTGTTTAACAACCAGAAAATTATTTCTATATTTTACTAATTTTGTACCATTATCTATCACACAGATCTCAGTGCAAATAAAGTATAAAATGAAACAGCATGTTCACACATGTGTGCATGCACACACACACATACATTATAGCAAATGTAATACTGGACTTATGACCCAGGAAATTGAAATTCCCTCTTTACCTATAAAAGAGGAAGAAGCAGTAAGGATTTCTCTAAGACCTCTAAATCAATATACTTTATTGTGTGTGGGCTGTGTGTGTGTGAAATGTAACTTAATTTTTAAGCTAAAAACCTGTGAATTTGAAGGCATTGTGTATTTAAATTTGCACTTCATTTCTTCTATAAAAATTGGAGAATACACTTTAAGATATATCTATTTTTTTCCACATGAATGTTGGGTCATCATACAACAGAACCTAATAGCTCTCTAACATTTTAATTTATAAACAGGTATTTTTATTCCTTGAACAGTATGGCTGTCTGCCATATCAGCAATTTGAGAATAATGCAAGATGGAACAACTATAATTTGGGATCCCTGAGGTGTTGTTTCATGGACATGTTCTTACATGCTGAATTTAGATTCCATTGTCAGGCTTTGGAATGGGTCCATTGAGACTGGCTGTGAACTCAGTGGGAGAACCACAACAATTTCATTCAATCTAAAGAGGTCTCATGTGCAACAATATTGGAAATCATGGCCCGATTGTTCACTGCCCCAATTAAGGACCTCTAAAGAGAAATTATAACTACCACATCTTTGTGACATATTTATTACCACCTCAATTATAGCATGGTGATCCTCCACATGGCACATCACAACTTGTTGTGATATGGAATAGAACTGCAAGCTAGAAGGACAAGCTAGAAGATATCCAGGGTGAAAATAATCCATGATGAAAAATAGATGTAAATTTTAGTTTAGGTATCAAATCACAAAAATAGAAGACTTATTAATGTTATTTCATATAAAGAAATGTAATATGACCATAGATTTCATAACATCAACTACGTTTTGTTAAAGACATTATAGATAGCATCATATGGGAAGATACTTATAAAAAAATAAAATACAGCAACAGCCAACATAATCTATGAAGTAATTGATTTATGAAGTAATATAAGGAAGAGTAACCTGTCATGTCTTCAAATGTTTCCATCAAAAATATCAAAACCAGGTTACTTTAAGGGTTTAAAACCCTGTATTTTGGAGGATGACTAATAGATTTGATATATTTTTATTAGAAGTGTTTAGACATGAAATTATTTTTTTTAAGATTTTATTTATTTGAGAGAAAGAGAGAGAGAGTATGAAAGAGAGAACACAAGCAGGGGGAGCTGCAGAGGGAGAGAGAGAAGCAGGCTCCCCACTGAGCAGAGAGCCTGATGCAGGGCTCCATTCCAGGACCCTGGGATCATGCCCTGAGCTGAGTGTGGACACTTAAGCGACTGAGCCACCCAGGCGCCCCTAGACATGAAATTAAAAATAAGAGTAAATTGCAATTTTGAAATGCAAATATTACACAACACAGCATAAAAATGTTAGTGGATTAATTGACTAGTAGTTCATGTTAAACAACTCCTAAAGTGCTTATGGCTTTTTACTTTTTTGGCATTAATCTAAGCAACAAGATGGCTCAAAAAAGAAGTACTCAAAAATTCACTCTCATCATGCCTGTGGTATTCTGTTACTCAAAGAGAAAATACTGACTAACCACTTTACCAAGATAGAAACATTTTGTTAAAAAAAAATCTGCTTCAGATTTTAAAAATTGCATCCAGCTTTCTTTTTCAATAGTTCTTTCACTTTCCAGCTAAATGTTATTTTTGTTTTTCACATTTCTAAGTTACTACTCTTTATGGGGAAACTATACAACACATATGTAATATAAAAAATATTTAATTAGGGGTGCCTGGGTGGCTCAGTCAAGGTTAAGCATCTGCCTTTTGGCTCGGGTCATAATCCCAGGATCCTAGGATCGAACCCCGCATGCGGGTCCCTGCTCAGTGAAATCTGCTTCTCCCTCTCCTCCCCGCTCGTGCTCTCTCTCGCTTTCTCTCAAATAAATAAATAAAATCTTTTAAAAAATATTTAATTACTATTCTGATTCTTCCTGCACTTATAGAATGAGTATGCAACAAAAGTGGGTGGTATGATCTCTACATGTTTAGTTCCTCATCCTGGAATAAAATCACTCTGGACAGACTCATTCTAGTACAACAGTCATAGATAGGGAATTTCTTACTCGTGAAGTGTAAATGGTCACCATAAATATCACTCCTACCACCACCAAAAAGTGCCTAACACAGCCATAGATTATGCGATAAAAAGAACTGCTTTGGGAGCTTACAGCTTTCTTCTTTCTAAATTGATACCCTTTTCCCTTAGCTCCCTTGCCCCTTTTCATTCTACACATTTTAAACCAACCAGTAATTTTCTTTTGTAGCACAGTGTGGTGTTAGATCAGTCAGCTGCTCACCCATCAAACTGACAAGGCATTCTGTATCAACATGGTCACAGGCTGGGTAGCAATTTTGCCATGTAAGACACCACAAGGTTTGTCTGGTTTGATATCACAACTAGATCTAGCCCTCAATTAGTATCATAGCACTGGGTGTGACTTCTCAAACAGCTAAACCCACGGGTTTTACTATTCCCTTCTGTGGAAGGTATTAACTCTTCCATCCTCACTGGCTTCCCAACCACTAATAATTGGGAGAGTGAAATCAGGGACAGGTGAAGGGAGGAGACCTGCAGATATTCCTAGGGGAGCTAAGCTCTGTTGGAAAGATCAAAGAAGCCTTTCATTGCTCATGTCTGAGACAGAGCTGACACCATCTTTTGGAGAGGGATTTTAGAACTCTTTTTGATTTTGATGTAACGAAGACATTGTGCTCTTATACCCCCCACACTGCTGTTCTGCTACCAGCAGAAGGTTTTTAAGCGACCCTGTAAGTCAGATGGCCTGAGTTCATTTCCAGATTCCACCACGTAGTTGCTGTGGAAATAACCAAGTTGCTTCACCTCTTTGGAGTTTTAGCTTCCTCAACGGTGAAGTACTGATAATAGACTTCCCACAGAGAGTCCTTGGAAAGATTAAATGCCATTAAATATTAGTACTTAATACAGTGCCTGACACAGTTATAATAAGTATTGGCCAAATATCAGTTCCATTTGAGACATGCACTTTGTCATGTTGATGGATGGATTTGTTTTCAGACATTGACCTGATGTCTTGTTATTGCCACCAGGAGTCTGTTGTCTTGTTAAACAAACGTATTTTCTGACATCATGTTGATGCTTAACATGGATTTGGCTTGAGTGTTCCATTTGTAGGAGAGGAAGGGTGGTAAAAAATAGCACACAAACCAATAGTGGGAATATCTCGTTCTTGTGGTTGGTCTATCACTGAGACTCTATGGAACTGTGGGGTTGTCACCTAACCACCCTGTTTTTCAGCTTTTTCCATCACAGCTCAGTAGCAGTCCTGACCTACCTGCACCTTGCAGGCTGTCTATGCATCAAACAGGATTATAGAAATGGAAAAGTCCATGAGCTGTAAGGGAAGACATTTCTCTTACACGCCAAGGATGCTTTAAATACAGAGCTTCAACAATCAACTTACAACCATGTGAAAAGATGATAGCTCAAGAAAGGATTCCTGGTGATCATGAAATAATGTTAAATTTTGGAAAAGAAAAAAGCTTTTTCTTACTTTCAAAGATTTCCTAGGGAAAATTGGGAGTGAGTTTCCCCCCTTAGTGTCCCCTTGATAATTTTGTACATATTGCTCCCCTTTCACTTATTATTATTTCCAGCTTTTTAAAAACAGAGACTGTGTCTCATTTTTGTGTTGTTGACATTTTTATGTCTTTGACGAATATCACAATGCCTGACACATACCTAATGCTCAATAAATGCTTGTTGAAGAAATATACTGAAAATGTACACTATTCCTCGGCAGTCTGCTTCATTATTTAACAGGTTTTGCATGCTTCTTTCCAATTAGCCTAGCTCCTCGAAGATTGTCCAAGTCTTTATCTTAAATTGAAATGGAAAACCACTCCTTTTCATTTGATGAATACTGAGTCTTTATAGACTCAATATTCATAAGTATTATACTCTTGTATAAGTATTATACTCTTGTAAGTAAAATTCAAAACTTTGAAATAGCCATGTGCATGCACCCCCCCCCGGTACACCTTGTCCCTCATTTGTGCTTTATTTTCCTCCATATCATTTATCTATTTATCTTTTAATAAAATATTATGTAATGCTATGTACTTATATCGATTACAGTCTTTCTTCCCATACTAGACTATAAGCTCCCCAAGGGCAGGAATTTTGATCTATTTTAATCACTGATGGAGCAGCCCTTAGAAGAGTAGACTCTGAATAAATATGTGCTGATGACTGGATGAACCTCATTAAAGCAATAAAACTCTACTTATTCATAACTGTTGCTAATAAAGAATGAAGATAAGTGAAATGATCGACCAACGTAGTAAACCTGTGTTTCCATTATTTTCTCTTAATCCCTATAACAGGAAGAAAATCAATTCTCAAGAATCTGTGGTTTTAAATGAAACTTAAATAAATGTCTGAAGTCAAATAAAAAAAAAATCCCCCAATGACAGAAGAAAGAGCTAAGCTCTGAATTTCTCATGATTAATTGTATTCAAATACCGCTCTTATTTTGCTGTGGATAAATTCTTGCTCATGTGCAGAATGAATTGTGAGAAGATCACCACGCAGCCAGCCACAGACAAACTCAAAGGAGGGCCATTCTGCAGCATAGGTATGAAAAAGGTACTCCGCATCCTGATAAAAGAGCCAGGGAGCATCTGAAAGACAATGAAACCAAAAAAACAAAAACCAATGCAAATGATGCAAAAGCCATTGACTGATATGATGCAGACTGAAATAGGATATGCTATGATTGACCCCAAATTTGTAATTTGGTCACTTAGCATTAAAGAAAAGTGTGTGTGTGTATGTGTGTGTGTGTGATATACATAAATAAGTATATTTACACACACATAACTAAGTATATAATTTGCTTATTTTCCTTGGTTTTTCTCATCTAAGAAAACTTCATTTGCATTGCAAGGTCTGGGATAAATGCATATTTTAAAATCACGTGTCACGAAGAGTGTTATTATATTAATCTTTAATCATTTAATGAATTTATTAATTTGACCATTAATTAGTTAATTTGAACAAATTAGTTCTAGATTGACATAAGAAAAGAGAGGCTCGATTGGAGGACTGTAGTAATACAGTAATGGTAAATAATGGCACGTAAATTAGAAATTCAAGAATTGCCAGGATAGTTCTTACCATACTGGTACCAGGGTGGAATCTTGGGTCTCACATCTGCAAAGTGAAAGCAAACCATCTTGAGTGACCTTTCTTCACAAGTGCACCATCTCTGAATTACTTCAGCTCTAAACACGGTATTTTGTACTTTGCTTTTTAAGAGACCATTTAAAAACCAGGTACTTTGTGCTGTTTGAAATGTGGTTAGTTCTCATACTTGAAGAGGAGGCTTAAGACAGGCCTCTGATTAAAGAAGAAAGGATGTGAACACTTGTCAAGGGCCTACTGTGTGTCACACAATTTTAGGTGCTTTCACTTACTCATTTGACAGGTAATTTTGTTTGCTTGTAAAGTCACAGTGACATTTCTTCCAGGTTGTACTCGAAAAATACCATATTCCACAATAGAGTTGGTTATCCTCATTTCCTATTAACTAAATTAGCATACTGCCCTGGTGTCACCTTTTCTCATTCCCCTATGAGGCATTCTTTGCTGTACAGTTTGGTTCGTCATGATGGTTGTTGGTACTGTAGTCCGGGATGTTTAAGTTTTAGATTTCTATAACTCTTCGCTTGGAAAAGTGCTGTAGATTATTAGAAAGCAAACATATAGTAAAGATCTTATTAATATTTTTACCTCTTGGAATTTTGCATATCCATTCACGTTTGGAACTGCAGTGCAAAGGCAGCAATGTCTTATTTGCCTTATAAACAGCACAGTTTCTTGCATCTTCTCCAAAATAAGTATTGTCTAAAAATGAAGAGACAACCTGCAGCAGATGAAGTTTGTTATTTCTTAACGATGATCCCCCATAAAAAGTTTCAAAAGATCAAAAGAAGCATCTCTGTAAATAAATCACAATAGACTTCTGGAGGGAGCTTAAGAAATGTCTGGGTAAGACTGCAGTTAAAGGTTCCACATTTGTGAAGAACAAGCTAACCAAACTAGCATTTTTCCTTAAAGATGCTTTTTTTCTTAAAAAGAGGCAAGCTACTCCTTTCTCCAGAAGGAACAGATGGGACGTAGGCTCCCTTTTGAACTTGCACTATTGTCTCACTGGCCACAACAGGCTAGCCCTGGGACCCTGGGTACACTTCAGAAAGGCTCTGACCTGTTACATTTGGGTCTCATCTGTGATGCAGATTCTTTTGCGTATACATTAAGCTTTTAGTCTTTAATCACTAAATTCTAAGTTATCACTAGCTTTAATTGGGAAACCCCAACGCTTTCCATGAATGGTCATGTAAGATGAATGTTAAATAAAAATTTGATTTTCTCAATGATTTAATGGCTACCTGACAGAATAGTGGATGGACCACAGGTAAAACTGGAGTAAAACTTTGGGAAAAAGAGGATGTTTGAAACATTTATACTCCTCTTCAAACACGTACACAATCATACAACTCCTCTAACTTAAAAATATGTAAGCTCAGATTCAGACAATTGTGGGAATTTGAGTATTTGTTTTGTCCAGTAGGGAGTGGTAGGGAGGAACTCCTTGCGCTGCTTCATGGCTTTATTTCATTTTTTCTGAACCAAACTGTCTATTCCTCTCTATCACTAATAAGATTGTTTTACTAAAACAAAAGGAAGCATTCTCAGCCTCTACATATCACATTTCATTTTCCAGCTGCCACACTGACATTAACCACCCAACTGTGCCATGTGGTGACTGCCATTTATGCAGCAGGTGGACCCTGCTAAGTTCCTTCCATTCTCTGGGCCTCAGTTTCTTTGAGAGCAAAATAGATGGATGGGGTGGGTGATCTCTAAGGTCTCTTCTTACTCTGTGGTCCTGATACCCTTCTCAGAGAAGCAGTACAGAGGTAGAAATGTTTCATATATTCATATATGTGTGTGTGTGTGTGTGTTATATGTTTAACTAGCATGTCATTATTTTTGTTTTCCACATATAGTTTTCCACAGGTGCTTTCCTTGCCACAAATTTTCTCTAGTGGGACTAGAGATCATTTTTCTCTATGGATCTTTACTATTTCAAAGTTTGGCTGCTGATATTTTGCCAACTAGGAGACATTATAACATCATGGCTTTGGAGGCAGACAACCTGTGTACAGATCCTGGCTCTCTTATGCATTATTTTAGGCAAACTATTTAAGCATTCTAATAACCACTGCACTGAATCATTGTAAGGGTGAAATGAGATCATGCAGCAATGCATTCAACCCATGTCTGCAATATAGTTCGGGCTCCATAAATAGAATCTGCGTTAAGTGCTCACTGCAGGCTCTTGCTAGCCTCCTATTTCACAGGTGTAACTGAATACATTGATTTTGCGTGTGCCCTCAGAGGGATCTCATTTCAATCTGGGATACTGCTTCCATTTTTTCCCTGTCATCTTGAGGAAAATAGGAGAATTCCTCATTGCACCTGAAAACAAAATGTAATAGTGAGTTCCTTCTTTCCTTCACAGAGGTTTTTACAAGTATGAGGCGGAAAGAAAAGCAAGGTTTATTTCCAACCGAATAACTTGCTCTGGTTGAGAAGGAGATGGTATTTCTAAGGCTGGCACTTCTGTCCTTTCAGAGATAAACCAAAATGGTTCTTTTCATCGCGATCTGGACAAGGGTCCCACATTCCTATAATTAGGTACTAAGCTAGAGAGGGAGAGTGGAGTAAAGAGAGCTTAATATTATTTTAAACAATAGTAGCTTCTTTCTCAAGACTCTTCACATGGGAGATAGTTCGGGGTGGTTTTTGGAGATTTTGATTCCTTTCCAGGATGAGATCTACAGCTGGCCTCAGAACTATGTGGCTTGTGAAGTTTTCCCCGGACTTTGCAAAAATAACTTATGGTACCAAGATCTGGTGCAGTTTTTGATCTGGGTCTGAGTCACAGGAAATATGGTCATTATTTCCAGGTTCTCTTGGTTGGTTGACCAAGGTGTTCCAGGGCCCCCTGTTTTGAATTCATTTCCTTGTCTTCAGTTTGGAAAAACTTACAGGAGTCCCATCAGACCACTCCCAAGAGCCAGCATTCAGTGGGTTTCTTTTATTAAATCCAATCCAGAACTGCCTTTCTTCTGTCCTGTGAAGAGAAAAAACAAAAACTTGGCTCTTCCTACTGAATTCACAACATAATGTAATAGGTCCAAGAAATATTTTAAAGTATTTATGTGCACAGGAAAACAGCTGATACTCCTGGCAGGATAGATCAAGTCAGCAAACATTTATTAACATTTCCTATATGCAAAACCTGAGCTATGAGATGAATGTAGAGAAGATTAGCCTGGCTTCCTATTTCTCTTGGCTTGTATGGTGTGCTCGCTGGTGACATGCAGTTGAGGGAAAAGTTAACCCATATTGAGAACACCGCTTTGTCATATTCATTAGGAATGGCAACATCTTTCAAGCAGGATAAGAACACATGAAAGCAAGTTGGTAAGAAATTTTGGAATGTCTTTTCCCTAGAGGACTTTTTACTACTTTACTATGTATTTACCACTTTCCTATGCTTTTGATTTTTTGCTTTTTTGTCAAATGTTCATGTTCTTTGGAGGTTAATTACCACCACCTCCTTTAATAAAAGGTACACAGCAGATTTTGGTTTTTGTTTTTTCAGATCCCAACATAAATAATTTCATAGCAAATCAGTCTGAGGCACAGTAGATTCACTTCAGCAGTTACCACTGGGTTAGACTTGGCAAGAATCTCCACACAGAACCATCTTTCCTCCAATTAGGCAGAGGACAAATACATCAAACCACAGAGTACTCAATAAATCAACCAATAAAGTCTAATTGTACAACAAACCATCTCACTAAGATAATTTTCTGAGAATAATTTGGAGAATTAAAGATTTAAAAGATTCAGAAGTCACGACAGATGCTTTATTTTCGTTACTGCAGGGAAGCAAGCCTATTCTGAAGCATCCCCTTCTCAGATATGTGAGCTATTGTGCCCGGACACTACAAATGAAAGTAAAATGTGACTTAGAAATCTGTGAGATCATTGGGACCTGGCTGGTGACTGCCATGATTACAATTTACAATTTACAAGGTTGTGGAGGGGGAGGATGCTGCCTTAAGGTTAAGCCAGGTACCTTAACATCATTGACCTAGGCTGGGAATTCATATCACTCGCCTGCCTTGAGAACTTTTTATTCCTTTACTTCCTGAATTCAGAGTTCTACATTTTTCCTGAAATGTACTGGCTCCTAGATGGTATTAATTTTCTCTTCATCAATTTCCTATAATTTTATACTTTTTAATAATATAATAAACAATAAAATAGAAATTAAAAAAAACAGTGCCATAAGAAGGACAAGCATGTATGCTACTATAAGAACTGGTTTATTTGCTAAAATCAAGCATGAGATTTTGTTAAACTCCCTGGCAGTCTGGATACAAAGTAATATATAGCTTTTCTGATGAAGTGCTACAGATTGACAATTTGATACATGTTTGGCATTAAATTCCACAAGAAATTTCAAGTGTGAGAACTTACATAAGTAGAAATGACATAATGATATTTGATCTTACAGCAATTTTAGAAGTAGTTTGCATGTGGTTATTTCATATAGCAAACCTCACTATACCCAAGTATGAAAGGATGTTTTGCAAGGTGCTAAAGTCATGAAGAAAAGTTACGACTTAGAACAGTGGAGACTATCCCATATCCCCTGGATCTGTGGCCCCACACCAGACTTAGAGTCCATTAATCAGGAAGCTTCTTGAAATTTTCTTCAGTTTCAGAGAATCTGACTCAGCAGCTCTGGTGTGAGACCAGACGGCTCCGTGTCAAAAGGTGTCCCAAGTAAGTGTGAGAATCAGTCAGATTTGGGAAACACAGTTTAGGTCAGCATTTCCCACAGGGACTAGCAGTTCCATGGGATGTTGATAAGTGTCCTCAAAAAAAGAGGCTTGTGGCTGAAGAAAATGCTTCCTTCTAGAAGCCTTTACAATGCTAATACATATGGCAAATTTCCAAGTTTGTGCCTTGTTTTGCCAACATATTTTACTCTTTCCCCAACAGTACTCTATGAGACTCACATCGGGAGATGTTGTCAAAGGCTCCTACCATTAAGGTCATTACTGTAGATGCTAGAGATGAATAATTTGATAGATATTGCCTATTAATATTCTTTTGGAGTGTCCTAAAGGAAACCTATGGGGAAGGCCAGGATTTTCCTCAAAAAATAGTTTCGGATTTTCTCTGTAATTGAGGCAAGCGTTTCATTGAGACTCCAGATTTCCAGAGCTTGGAACATAGTACCTGGTGTTAGCATTTGTTTTTATGAAATAAATGTATGGAGCCATGGAGCCATACTGCCTCCTCAGGGGCAGGATTTTTGTCTATTTTGTCTATTGCATTCTCCAGCCAGCTATGCATATTAAAGTACCCCTCCCATAGAAAATACTCCAAAAATGTATGCTAACGATAAGAATATTTTAGAGAAAGGGGCCAATGGATGAAAAAACTCACTAAAAAAGAACATAATGGCTGTCTTCAAGTATTCAGAAATAGAGTCGACTTGACCTGTATTGCTCTGACTTACTAGAAAGTTGATCTTTGGAACCAGCCTCTAACAATGGAATGGGCTTTCTCCCAAATAAGGAGCACTCAAACGAATTGTGCAGATAGTAGGTGACCACAGGAAGGAATTTTTGCATTGGTTAAAATATATCACAAGCCTTTTATGTTTCTTCAAATTTAAATTAAATTGATTTTCTAGCCATGTAATTCAAGATTCTGGAACTTACAAGCTGGATACTGACAAGTGAATACCTGTTTCCTCAAATGTAAAATTAGGACGTGGATTGGAATTTTTTTTTTCAATCAGTGGAACTTTTTTTTTCCCTCAAACAAAATCTTACATGGACTCCTTATCTATACAAAATAAGCAGAAGTGGAGCTGGTGGGAGCTGCTCTGGTGAGTCAGTGATGGAACTAGGGCCTCTGCCCACGTGGTCCCCTCCCTGGTCTTGGGGTTCCAGGACTCTCAGGATCCTCCGACAACACTGAAAATCATGGGGTTAGATAATTTGAGTTTGGCAGAAGAGCTCTGAAATTCTGATTTGAGGTACACAGAAAAGATTTCAGATATCAAAACGATTGCCACTTTGTTCTTTGTTTTATGGAATGAGAACTTGGTGCAATATAAATATAAAACTATATGTGTATATTTTTCTTTCACAACTAGTAGCTAGTTGGTTTTAGGCTTAAGACAAATACCTGAGATTTTAAACAAATATTTGGGATACTCATCTCTAATAAGTCATTACTGGGAAACAGAAAATTTGATCGCATTTTTTCAAAATTAACAAGTATTTACCTATTAAATTTTGAATGTAAAAGCTCATTCACAAAATTCTCTTCCTCGATATGGGCAAAGCTTGCAAGGTGAGCTCCAAATTCTTCACAAAATGCTTCTGCTTCTCTCCATGTTCTTTTCATCAGGACTTTTTCACTATGAAATACCTGATTTAGTAGGAGGAAAAAAAAGTTGACACTATCATGGACAAGGTGAGGCTCTTTAATTCTGGACAAGAAAATAACAGTAATATAATTGTCATTATTCTATAGTAAAAGCTTGACGCAGTAGGGAGAAATAACATTTATTGAACTAGAATGTGTCTATTCATCTAAAACTATTATCTCATTTTATTCTCACAACAAATTTATGAGGAGGATATAATGAGCTCAGTTTTATAAATAAACTCCTTGAGAACTCTTTTTTTTTCCTTCTAAATTTCCTGTAACTGGCATATATTTGTCCCTTAATAAGTGTTTATTAAGAGATGTGGACAGTCAGGCTAAAAGAGGTTATAAATTTCTGGTCACACAGCTACAAATAGGCAGAGCTAGGATTAGATCTGGTACTCCTTGCCCATGAATTCCTATCCTACCAGATTGCCTTCTGACAAATTAGAATTGGCTGAATGATCATGAATCTGGCTGACCCATGGCAGGAAATGAGAAATGAGATCTGGGACCTAGGGCAGGTATATTACTAAAGTCTTTGGGTCTTA
Source organism: Callorhinus ursinus (assembly GCF_003265705.2). NCBI lineage: Eukaryota > Metazoa > Chordata > Mammalia > Carnivora > Otariidae > Callorhinus > Callorhinus ursinus. The sequence continues at coordinate 69,141,815 of NW_027397064.1, read as the reverse complement.
GCTATGCCTAAATCTTCTGCTGTTTCTCAGCTGTCCTCACCGTAGCAGGAAGACGTCAGTAAATGGAGAGTCTACTTCTGACTCTATTTAAGATCAAGGGTGAGGGTCCAAAAACACAGAACTCCATATCCTAGGCCTCTGTGCCCTCCTCGTTTTTAACTGCCTGACATTATACCAGAGTCTCTAATGCCAGGAAGGCACCCTGCGGACAGGCTTCACCAGACTCTGATTTGCTGAGACCAGAATGAATAGCTTTCCCAGTCCTGTGGGCCACAGCACAGCCTTTCCATCTTTTAAATTATATGTCAAAACTCACCTTCTCTGGGAACCTTTTCTTGAATCACTTAAAATTCATCAATCCCACCACCATGCCCCTCAAACACACCATACATTTGTTGACATGTCAGGGTAATATATAGTAGAAAAGGCACTGGACTGTGTCCCAAGACCAAGGATTTATTCCAACTCTGTCAATAAATAATTGAGATCTTGGGCAAATCACTTCATCTTGCTGCCTCAGTTTGCTAATTTCTAAAGTTTAACTTATTGCTTTGTGAGGTCACTGTTATCCGATGACTTTAATGTAGGGTTGTATATGTGTACATTAAATTGAATGCATTCACAGATGTTTCATGACAAGAAGATTGTAGGTACTGATTTACATTTAGGATCTAAAGCTGATATGCAAAAAGACATTTCTTCACACATTTTTTCACACATATATATACACACACATATATATCAACTGTATGTATTAATTTGTTTGGCCCTCAGGTGTCTGACAAGTTGCAAAAGCTATTTTTAGCAGCAGAATGGTATTATTCCATAATAAAGACTTTATTCATTTTCTTACAAACTATGGAATTGTACCATTTCAATACCCGGTGAGCATCTGCCTTGTTCATTTGATACTGTGCAATAAGAACAACATTGACTGGGGCCTTGATATCAATCTTCAAGAAGAGGCCTTCAGTATCACCAGGGATATGTCAGTCTTTTGACTTAAAATTATTTTGGAATATAACTGAAAACACAGAGACAGTCAACAAATATTAAGTACCCGCTGTGTGCTAGGCACTGTTCTGGAGTAAGGGAATTTGGGATACGTGGACAAAACTGAAATAATGTTGGTCCCATTGAGAATGCCTAAGTACCCTTGGCATCACCTTGAAGCAGCTGGCCAAGCCAGGCTCTGATTCCCAGTCCAAGTAGCAGGGGTGAAAGGGCCATCTCTCTTCCTGCTCCGTTTTCTCCTGTTTTCCCACTGGTTGCTTACACAGGGACATTGCCTTAAAGTGCCTGCAGTCCTTCACTTCCCAGCGACCAGGTGGACTCCTTCCTCGCATGACAACACAGCCACCATTGTGGCCTAAAAGCAGAAAACAACACTTTTTAATATACTAGAATGACTAGAACATTTTGTTCTTAGAAAACAGGTCTTTAAGAGTGTTGCACAATTAACATCTCATAATGAAGCACCCACATAAGAACAATAAGGATGAAAATGAATGCTTTCTTAATAGGACCAACTCATTTCTCTTCCTTTCATCTTTGGAGAAAAGAATAGAAAATGGAAAAGTGAGGGAAGAGAGCCTGTGAAGACTGGAATTTGGACATTTGGAGCTCAGATGGCAAATGATAGGAAACTAGGCACTGTTCAAACTGGGGGACTGAAATGTCCTCAATATTCAATCAAATCCCCAATATTTCAATCAAATGCCAACATTCCTCTACTTTCAATTACTGAGCTTTTTTTTTAACTGTGCAGAGAAAAATTTCGCCCACCATTTACTGAGCACTTACTCTGTATACTGTGCTTTGAAACCCCATTGTAAAAAACCAGCAATGAAAAATGCATAGTGCTTATCCTCTGAGAAATAGATTTGACAGGGAAGATACATAAATGATGGATTCCAGGAGGATTGCAAGGTACATAACAGAAAGCCAAGCTCTCCATAGAAGAGTGGAGACAATGAGATAAATTCTATATGTGGTGAAACTCTGGGGGCAGGAATAAGGGCAGACATTAAGGAAAAGGGAAAGACCATCTAGTTCTGGATGAAGCTCTTTTCTTTTGTGTATGTTTGAACATATTGGAAAATGAACCATATTTTTCCATAGAAAGAATTTCTATGTTAAGATGCTCATTTGTCATCAAATATATACAGCTCATAGGACAGCTAAAAAATACACCTCAAATTTCAGTGAATAGTAGAAAACAATCCCCATTCCAAAAACAGAATACAAATTGAGTAAGAACGAACCTTTTTCCTTGAAGCCAAAGTGATCATTCATTTATCTAAATCAAATTCAACAACAACAAAAACGTGTATCTATATCTACATACCAGGCTAGTCTGTATGTTAGCTGCTAGAGATAGAAGGACAAAACAAAACAAAGCAAACAAAACCCAACTCTTATTTTCGCACAGAAGAGGCAGAGATACAATTGCATTGAACATAATGTGTGACATACTATACTAAAGGAGAGTTCAGATTTCTGTGGGAGATTCCAGAAGGGGTGATGGAGTCTGCCTCAGGATGTCAGTAAAGGATTTGCAGGAAGTGACATTTGAACTGAATTTTGAAGGATGAAAAGGAGAAGAGTTTTCAAGGGGTGCTGGTAAAAAAAGCAAGCAATTATAGATGCAAGACTCTGATGACTCTGGACCTAAAGGCACTTTAAAAAATATAGTCACTTGGTACAAAATATTTGTCTTGCTTAATTTCCTTCACAAGGAATGGCTTCATTTTTTTTTTTTTTTAAATACAGAGCAACAGGCTTTACCTTGTCAGCAATGGGTGGTTATTTTATGCTCATAGAAAGACTAAAGAGATGGGGAGCGAGAAGAAAGAAGACAGAGGAAGACATACAAAGAGCCTCTCCTAAAGGGATGGAAGAGTTTGTGCAAAAAGAGAAAGAATAGGGAGGCTAAAGAACCAGTGTTTGTGTCTTCAACAATCCTGAGCTCACACCCCATGTCAGAAACAGGCATCACGGCCATCCACAAGAGGGTCACAGTCCTATGTGTGTGTGCATGCTGATTTTTCAAAGAGACCCACAAAGGTGAAAGTGACCAGTAGTAAACAGGAAAACATGACTAGTATGACTTGTATAGAAGAAAAGTAAGTCAAGAGAGAGAGTTGGTCCATACAAAGGCCATCAGTCAGCTCCACTGGCCAGAAGAGCTAGTTAGTGTTAAAGCTGAATGAATGATTTGGGGCCACGCAGAGGGGAAAGATTATAACATGTAACTGCAATCTGCCAGGAATGGAGCTTTGCAATCCTGTTCAATGTAATTTTGGAATGCAGCTCACGAGCTAGCTGGTCATGAACAATAGAGGAGATGCTGCATACTCTGTGTGATGAGATTCTAATGAAATTGAACTGTAGAAATCCACATGGAAGCCCCAAATGTAATATCGCTAATGGAGTTGCTTTAGTTGAAAGAGCAGGGTAAACATGCACTTCCTCTCAGTGCCTCCATCCTTCCTTCCCCGGCAGCCTTTGACTTGGAGCCTGAAGTCTGGAGTTCTAGTCTCAGCACAAATATTTAGTAACTCAAAACTGAAACAGGTTAATTAATCACAAAAAATGTGGGGATAACACTTCTTTTCTTCTCACTGGTTTTCATGAAGATCAAGTAGAATAAAAGCACCCTGAAAGATAGGAAGGGCTAAAACCAGCCCTATGATGTTGTTTCTATTCTTATTTTGACTTTTCATTACAAAATCTGGGATTTTGTGGCAGGAGTTCTGCCTGCACGTTCAAAGAATTTTTAAAAAGCTCGAATCAGCAAGTTTAAAATGTGGTATACTTTTTTTTGTTTGTCTTGCATTTTGTCTTACCTTTTCACATCAGACAATGATTAAATAGCTCTGGTTTTAGATACTATAGATACTCAACTCATCTTCATTAGTGGAGAAGGAGATGTTTGTGAACTGCTATGAAGATGAAAAGTGCTGTAGGAGTGTTATTGGTATTCTAAAGTGGTTAACTTAATGGAACATTTGACCCAAATTTTAGAATCTCAGCCCCAAAGAAGCAGTAAAGTGGTGTAATAAAGGGAGACTGGGCTAAGGGAGATATAAACCGAATTTATAATCCTATATTGTGGGTATGCTTGCAAAAGCCAAATAATAAAGGTAGGGTGTGGGAAAGAGTGGAGGGAGTTTTTCTCCCCGATAAATTATTCTCAAATTCAATAACTCATTTCCCATTGGAGAAGAAAAACCATCATCTTATTCCTCAGTGATGACTCTCACATTTAAACTGATTCTCCTTACCTGCCTCACCCTCTCTCTATCCCTCTTCACTCTCTCCATCAAACACGAATGGGATAACTTTAGGTCAATTAAGACATTCCAATTCACTATTCTAGTCCTTTCCATTTGGCAAAGCTACCTAACCATATAAATTGAACTGAGCTGGGAAAGCCTCCATCTTTTACCTCTCTGATCAAATACCTGAAAGTAGACGAAATCTATTTGTGGCCTCAGGGTAGCAGGGAACTGTAGCCAGGCCTTCAATTATTTTACTTGAGTCTGTCTAGTTATTTTCCCATCCTGCAATAACCCTTTCACATCCTTACTTCTTAGGCCCTGTGCCCTACCCACCCTCCTTCTCTGTCATTTTTTCCTTCTTCATGGAGAAAAGTGATACTATGGGGGTAGCTTCCGTGGAATGCTATATATCTGCCTGATACTGTGTTAGGCATTTTATATGGTCTTTATATGGTCTTTTCTTTATTCAACTTCAAAAACTCTGAGATGGATATTAGCATCTACAGTTTGCTAATGGAGAAACTGAGGCACAGAGGTTTAGTAACTTGCCTAAGGCCACGTGGGGAGGGTTTGATGCAGAATTTGAAAACAGATTTAACTGAATCTACCATGAGACAATGTCAAGGTACAGAGTAGGCAGGCATACAATAAAAAGCTGTTGAATGATCGAATCTTCCCCTCAAATTCTGCTCCTCCATTTCCGTGGAACTCCCTCTCATTCCCCGGGTCACATTTCTTTTCTGTGTGTGCTCACAGCATTTCCTTAAAGATCTACGAACCTATTTTTACCTTGTATGAGTTACTTACATGATTATAAAAAGATATGGAAATTTCCAAAGAATGCCCACAAATGAGAATAAATTTGTCCTCATTTATGTGGTGGTTCATTTCAGAACTCTGGGAAGCCTTAAACTGGACCCACCTATCTATCTGATGGCTGGACAGGCTTCTCCTTGCTAGGTGGAGTCACTTTCAAGAAAAGCAGATCTGATTTGCTCTCCCAGGATCCCAATTTCCCTGTCATTGGCAGAAGATTTCTATTGACTTGGGACAATTGGGGTAAATGCTCTAGAGTTACCCCATATGAGTGAAACACACCTTTTCTGCAGTGGCATCTAGATCTAGAAACAAAACTTTTTGTCACAAAGCCTGAGTAATAGGTAGATGCAAAATAGTGATCTCAAAGTGTCTCTCCTTCTTTGTACAGACAACTATGAAACTGTAACATAACTTAGAAAAGATTTTTGAGTGTCTTAACAAGAATGGATGCACTTTTTGTCTTTCACTCTACAGCCTTCATTTATATTGAATCTTTAAGTACAAACTACATTTTAGTTTCTAATGCATTAGCGTCCCTAAATAAAAAAGGCCCCATTTTCCCCCTTTAATTAGTGGTACTAGTTAGTATAGATCAAAGCTGGTTTTCCTGTTTTACCTGGATAGTTACTTCTCTTAAAATATCAAGTGGCACAGTCTCTTTGCTATTGTTGTTTTAGTAAAATAGCAGGAAACTATCTCTTTATAAAAATATCCCAGATACGAAGCTATGAAGAAACCCCTGATGACTCAATGGATCTATGCACTAATCATTAGTGGCTGCTAACATTGCAAAAAGTAAGAAAAGTGAACAATATATGCCTTCAGATAGAATACCAACTTCTTATGAAAAGGTTTCCTAAAAGAAAAGAAAAGAAAAGAAAAGAAAATCTGAATTATATAATGCCTCTGATTCTAGCTTTTTAAAAATAAAAATGTCAATTTTATGGAAAATGAAGAGGATAGAGTAACATATTAAACAACATACAGGGATTCAATCAAAAACTTCAGACTGTAGGAAACTCCAGGAAAAATAATCCATTTGCACAACCAAATTTTTAAAAAGTGGCAGGGGGCAAGAAAGAAGGAAACAGAGATTAAAATAAACTTTAAGAAATCTATCAACTAACTGCAATGTCTGAATCTTTTTTGGATCCTGATTCAAACAAACTGTAAAATCCATTATATGATATTTATGAATAATTTAGAAATTTCAGCATTAACTAAAGATTTATGTTATGAAGTTATAGTTAATTAGTTGTGATAACTGTCTTATATTTATGTTTTTAAAAAAGAAGTCTTTATCTTTTAGGGGTAATATTGAAATATTTGTGGATGAAACAATATGATGTCTGGGCTTCGCTATGACAAAATATGGGAAGTGGGGGAAGTGGGTGAGGGTATAGATGAAACAAGATAGACCATGAGTTCATAACTGATGACATGGGTGATGGGTATATGGCGGGTCATTACACTATTTGGGGAACATAATACAAAGTCAAAAAAAGAGGCAGAACTGCGATTCCACCATGGATGGAATATTTTGATGATATGACATAAGGACAGAGTCTTGGCTAAGTTTATAAAACACAGCAGGCTTCCTGTTCAGTGGTCAATTCATATAGTCAGTTTGGGCTGGATTAAGATTCTGACATGAGAACCAAGTTAATGGATACTTTCATGACAGGCAAGGAAAAAAATGTGATTTAGGATGGTGTTTCTGCAAACTGCAATTTAAAAGAAAAAAGGAAGCACAGAGGCTTTTATATCGCTATTTTCTTCAGAAAAAGATTTACATTTTCACCTTATTCACAGACAATTTACTCAATGTCAGTCAGCATGAGCAGCCAAACTGAGCATCATGATATTATTTTTGCTTCAGGGAGAACAGGAAAAGAGTAGTGCCACTCAAATAAATTACAGCAGAAACTTATGAATGACAAGGAACTCTGCTTCAGTTCCAGATTTTAGACATCCCAATATGCCCCAAGGAAGGTAACATTAAAAACCAAGATTTTGTCTACTCAAAATGTATTAATTTATTTTGACAGGTATAGACGTTCTTAACAAAATTCCAAAGTATATTAGAAATGAAACCTGAGCTTTTTTTTCTCAGTAATAGTGTGACATGGAACTTTACTATTCTCTGCATTTTAATAATATTCATAGATTTGTAGAATGAGAAGGTTGTTTATTGACTGAATTATGATGTTTCTTGTTTAGAGCCATGCAAAGTCACCAGTTTCTATACACATTTCCCAAACCAATGCTTATACACAAAAAAATGTAATTTGTCTTAACTTCACCTTGCAGGCATCTTTAAAAAGCATGGTTTTTTAAAAAATAATAAACTATATATTTTAGAGCATTTTGGATTCATAGCAAAATTGAGTGGAAAGTACAGACTTCTCTTATACCTCCTGTCCCAAATACATAAAACCTACCTCACTATTGACATCCCATACCACAATGGTACATTTGTTAAAACTTACAGTGACACATCATTACCACCCAAAATCCATGATTTACATTAGGTTTCATTCTTGGTGTTGTACATTCTGTGGTTTGGACAAATGTATAATTACATATATCCACCATTGTAGTACCATATAGAATAGTTTCATTGCCCCCAAATCCTCTGTACTCTGCCTATTTATCTCTGCTTCCCCTTAACCCCTGCAAACCACTTTTTGCTAGTAATCTTTTTACTGTCCCATAGTTTTGCCTTTTCCATAATATCATATGGTTGGAATCATGCAGTGTACAGACTTTTCAATTGGCCTTTTTCACTTAGTAATATGCATTTAAGTTTCATTAAATGTGTTTTAATGCTTTGATAGTTCATTTCTTCTTTTTTTCTAAGATTTTATTTATTTATTTCAGAGAGAGAGAGCGAGCAAGCATGAGTGGGGGGAGGGGAAGGGGGAGAAGCAGACTCCCTGCTGAACAGAGAGCCTGATGTGGGGCTCCATCCAGGGACCCCGAAAACATGACCTGAGTAGAAGGCACATGCTTAACTGATTGAACGACCCAGCCACCCCAGACCTTTTGTCCATTTTTAAATCTTGTCCTTCATATTCTTATTGTTGAGTTTAAAGAGTCCTTTGTATATTTTGGATAACAGTTCTTTATCAGATGTGGTTTTTCCAAATATTTTCTCTTAGTCTGTGTCTTGTCTTTTCATTCTCTTGGCATTGTCTTTCTTAGAGCAGAAGTTTTTAGTTTTAGTGAAAATTGTTTCTTTCATGGATTGTGCCTATGGTGTTGTATCTAAAAAGTCATTGCCTTACTCAAGGTCATCTAGGTTTTCTATTATGTTATCCTCTAGGAGTGTTATAGCTTTGTGATTCACATTTAGGTCTATGGTTCATATCAGTCAATTTCTGGGCTCTCTATTCTGTTCTATTGATTTGTTTCCCCCCCCCCCCAGTACCACACTGTCTTGATTACTCTAACTTTAGTGTCAGTCTTGAAGTCAGGTAGTGTCCGTTCTCTGACTTTGTTCTTCTACGTCAGTATGGAGTTGGCTATTCTGGGTCCTTTGCCTTTCCATATAAACTTTAGAACCAGTTTGTTGATATCCACAAACTAACTTGCTGGGATTTTGATTGAGATAGTATTGAATCTATAGGTGACTTTTTCTATCCATGAATATGGAATATCTCTCGTTTTATTTAGTTCTTCTTTGACTTATTTCATTAAAGTTTATAGTTGTCCTCATGTAGATTTTGTACATATTCTGTTAGATTTATATATAAATATTTCAATTTGGGGGTGCTAATGTAAATAATAATATGTTTTTAATTTTAAACTCCACTTGTTCATTGCTGTTATATAGAAAGAAATTGACTTTTGTTCATTAATCTTTTATATTGCAATCTTGCTATAATCACTTATTAGTTCAAGGAATCTTTTATTGATTCTTTCCGATTTTTTATGTAGATGATCTTGTAATCTGTGAACAAAGTTTTATTTGTTTCTTTCCAATCTGTATACCTTTTATTTGTTTTTTTCTTTCTTTTTTTAAATTAAATTTAATTTTATTATGTTATGTTAGTCACCATACAGTACATCATTAGTTTTTGATGTAGTGTTCCATGATTCATTGTTTGCGTATAACACCCAGTGCTCCATGCAATATGTGTCCTCCTTAATACCCATCACTGGGCTAACCCATCCCCCCATCCCCTTCCCCTCTAAAACCCTCAGTTTCTTTCTTGGATTCCATAGTCTTTCATGGTTCGTCTCCCCCTCCAATTCCTCCCCTTCATTTTTCCCTTCCTACTATCTCCTTTTTTTTTTTTTTTAACATATAATGTATTATTTGTTTCAGAGGTACAGGTCTGTGATTCATCAGTCTTACACAATTCACAGCGCTCACCATAGCACATACCCTCCCCAATGTCCATCACCCAGCCACCCCATCCCTCCCACCCCCCACCACTCTAGCAACCCTGTTTATTTCTTGAGATTAAGAATTCCTCATATCAGTGAGATTGTATGATACTTGTCTTTCTCTGATTGATTTATTTTGCTTAGCATAATACCCTCTAGTTCCATCCACATCATTGCAAATGGCATGATTTCAGTTTTCTTGATGGCTGCTAATATTCCATTGTATATATATATATCACATCTTCTTTATCCACTCATCTGCTGATGGACATCTTGGCTCTTTCCATAGTTTGCAATGCCTATTTGTTTTAATAACTGTTAGCAAACTAAGAATAAAGGGGAACTTCCTCAACTTTATAACGAACATCTACAAAACCCACAGATATCATACTTAATGGTGAAAAATAAAAGCTTTCCCACTAACATCAAGGAACAAGGCAAGGCAAGGATGTTCCTTATCAACAATTTTTTTTGAAGATTTTTATTTATTTATTTGAGAGAGAGAAAGAGAGCACAAGAGGAGGGAGGGTCAGGGGGAGAAGGAGACTCCCTGCTGAGCAGGGAGCCCGATGTGGGACTTGATCCTGGGACTCCAGGATCATGACCTGAGCCGAAGGCAATTGCTTAACCAACTGACCCACCCAAGCGCCCTCAACACTTCCTTTAAACACTGTAATAGTAGTCCTAGTTAATGCAATAGGACAAAAAAAAGCAAATAAAGGCAAGAAACAACAAATGATGGAGAGGCTGGGGAGAAAGGGGAACCCTCTTACACTGTTGGTGAGAATGCAAGTTGGTACAGCCACTCTGGAAAACAGTATGGAGGGTCCTCAAAAAATTAAAAATAGAGCTACCCTATGACCCAGCAATTGCACTACTGGGTATTTATCCCAAAGACACAGATGTAGTGAAAAGAAGGGCAATATGCACCCCAATGTTCATAGCAGCAATGTCCGCAATAACCAAACTGTGGAAGGAGCTGAGATGCCCTTCGACAGATGACTGGATAAAGAAGATATGGTCCATATATACAATGGAATATTACTCAGCCATCAGAAAGGATGAATACCCATCTTTTACATCAACATGGATGGGACTGGAGGAAGTGAAATAACTCAAGCAGAGAAAGTCAATTATCATATGATTTCACTTACTTGTGGAACATAAGAAATAGCATGGAGGACATTAGGAGAAGGAAGGGAAAAATGAAGGGGGAGAATCGGAGGGGGAGACGAACCATGAGACACTATGGAATCCAAGAAAGAAATTGAGGGTTTTAGAGGGGAAGGGGGTAGGGAGATGGGTTAGCCTGGTGATGGGTATTAAGGAGGGTATGTATTGCATGGAGCACTGGGTGTTATACGAAAACACTGAATCATGGAACATTACATCAAAAACTAATGATGTACTGTATGGTGACTAACATAACATAATAACTAACATAATAAAATAAAATTAATTAAAAAATATATATAAAAATAAAAAAACAAACAGGCATTGGATTTTGTCATGTGTTTTTCTGCATCTATTGATATGATTATGTGACTTTAAAAATAGCCTGTTGATGTGATGGATTACACTAATTGATTTTTGGATGTTAAATCATCCTTGTATAACTGGGATAAATCCCATTTGGTTGTGGTGTATAATTCTTTTTTACATTGTTGGATTCAATTTATTAATATTTCATTGAAGATTTTTGCTACTCTGTTCATGAGAGATATTGGTCTGTAATTTTCTTTTCTTGCAATGTCTTTGTCTGATTTGGTGTTACAGTAATGCTGGCCTCAGAATGAGACAGTAAGTATTCCCTCTGCTCTGTCTTCTGTAGAAGATTGTAGAGAGCTGGCATAATTTCTTCCTTAAATGTTTAGTAGAATTCACCAGTGAACCCATGTGGACCTGGGTTTGTTTTGAAGGGTTATGAATTTTTGTTTCAATTTCTTTGAAACAATAGCTATAGGCCTACTCCAGTAGTTTATTTCTTGTGTGAATTTTGGCTAATTGTATCTTTAAAAGAATGGTCATTTTCATCTGGGTTATCAAATTTGTGGATAAAGAGTTGTTCATAATATTCCTTTATTACCCTTTTAATGTCTCTGGGATCTGTAGTGCTGCTCCCTATTTTGTGATATCAGTAATTTGTGTCTTCTCTCTTTTCTTAGTGAGTCTTGCTACAGGGTTATCAATTTCATTGATCTTCTCAAAGAACCAACTTTTGATTTTATTGATTTTCTTTATTGAGTTCCTGTTTTCAATTTTACTGATTTCTGCTCTAATTCTTATTATTTATTTTCTTTGACCTACTTTGGATAATTTTCTCTTCTTTTCCTAGTTTCCTAAGGTAGAAGCTTAGACAATTGATTTTAGATATTTCTTTTTTTCTAATATATGTGTTCAGTACTTTAAATTTCCCCCTAGACATTGCTTTCTCTGCATCTTACAAATTTTGATAAGTTGTATTTTCATTTAGTTTAAAATGTTTAAAAATTACCCGAGATTTCTTCTTTGACCCATGTGTTACTTAGAAATGTATTGTTTAATCTCTAAGTATTTTGGAATTTTCCAACTATCTTTCTGTTATTGGTTTCTAGTTTAATTTCACTGTGGCCTGAGGGAAGACACTGTATGATTTCTATTCTTTTAAATTTGTTAAGGTGTGTTTTATGGCCAGAATGTGATCTAACTTAGTGAGCATTTCAGGTGAGTTTGAGGAGAACGTGTAATTTGCTGTTGATGGATTAAGTAGTCTATAGATATCTGATAGAGGGTTATTAAAGTCTCCAACTGTACTAGTAGCTTCATCTATTTCTCCATCTATTTCTCCTATTTCTTCTTCATCTATCTCTCCTGGAGGTATCCAAAACTGCTCTATCAGTTTTTTTCTCATGTATTTTGACACTCTGCTCTTAAGCACATACACATAAAGGACTATTATGTCTTCTTAGAGTAGTGACTCCTTTAACATTATGTAATGTCCCTTTTTTTAAATCCCTGAAAACTTTCCTTGTTCTGAAGTCTGCTCTGTAAAATTAATACAGCTATTCCTGCTTTCTTTTGATTAGTATTTGCATTGTATATCTTTCTCTACCCTTTTGCTTTTAATCTACATGTGTCTTTATATTTAAAGTGGGTTTCTTGCAGTCAACAAACAGTTGGGTCTTGTGTTTTGATCCACTCTGACAATCTCTGCCTTTTAATTGGTATATTTAGTCCTTTGGCTAATTATTATTACATATTTGATATATGAAGGTTATTTGATAGTATTATAATAATATCTATCTTTCCTCAGAGAAGAGCCTGAGGCCCCCTAACCCATTTCCTCCAGAAACAAATTTAGAGGTAACCTATTGCCTATCATTTCTTGGGGTAGCCCTGATTGAGACCCACAAGTAAAAAAGGGAACAAGGTATCCAAGTAGGAACTCATGCTGAGGTAAAGGGGTGTCGAGTCTAGGTTGGTGACCTAAGGACCTAAAGCTTGTTCCACAGGGGCTAGGTCTAGTGTAGTTGTGGCTGAAGCCATTATTTTCTCTGGAGCTAACTAACCTGGCACAGTTTCATGTTGTGGGATCCAGAGCTGAGGTTATGAGAGTGAACTAATAGAGCTCTAACTCTGAAATCCTGGCTAAGTTACCACAGAAGTCCACGGAGGAGATGGATTAATAAGAATGTTATCTAAGTAATGGGTCAGCATTCCACAGCAAAGTGGCAGTGACTGTGGACTGATAGAGGTGCCCATATGTGCCCATTCACAGTGCTTCAAAGTATAACAGACTATTCTGGATGGAGTAAGCCCCTGAGATTCTTGGACAATGACGGGGAGATGCGGAAAAGACTTTAGGAGGAAGAAACTGAACTTCCTGCTAATAAAGGCATACATGGTCATGAGCAATAAATTTAAACCTTGAAACTGTCAAATGTCACATGCATTACACTTTTAAAAATGATCAGCCATATGTCACCCCCTGCGAACCTCTGGTAATTGCTTTAGTTGATTTAGGCATTAAGAAAACATCAAGGAAGCACGGAAGGAGGTGGACCATGCGGTGGAAGGAATTTTGGTCAAAGAAAACAGGAAGGAGGAGTGGTATTATAGTCCCCTCTACTCACGAGGCTGATGTGCATTCCAGTGTGTGTACTGCACCGGCTCAGACTTCTGCCCCCCTCCTGTCTTCCAAGTGTATTCTCCTGTATCATTTTGATCTTGAAGAGCTATCCAAAAATAACTGTCCTTCGTTTTTACCACACTACTGATCAAACTGGTAATAAAAGCCTGTTCAAACCTTAAAAACGGAAAAAGGAAATGGTTATAGTAAGTTTCTGGGCAATAAAAAAATGTCATTAAAGCATAATGAGGTGCACAGAATGGCACCAGAGTAAGCCTTTCTAATGAATTCTTCAGAACGTGGAGCAGAAAAACACTCAAAGACCCTGAACATTACTAATACATGCCAAATGTCCATGCAATTCCTAGAAATAGATGAGTGAGGAGAATTTGAGTCTCAAAGACAAGGCTTAATTCTTTCAAGGACTAGAGTCCAGCTCCACTTTCAGAGTAGAGATGGTAAAGTTCATCAAGCTAGCAATATATTTCTTGGCACAACATGTGCCCTATTTTGTAATTAGGCCACATAGCACATACCTTGCCATAATGTGTGTGCAGTGGGGGACCTGGCAGTGGGCAGGGGGAATGAACATTGCCAACATGGAGTTCACATGTACCCACCCACCACACTTGCCTGGTGATAAGGGAACCAAGATTGGAGTAGCGATTTTATGTCTCCCAAATCGGTATGTTCACAAGCACATGGAGTCCTTGGCTTATTCAAATGTGTTCAGATGTGCACATTCACTGAAGATAAATGTAAAACCTTAGGAACGAATCCAAGGATGTACACCCACTCATATTTTCCCCACACAGCTGAATGAATTAGTGTTCATTGATTGGTGGCAGCATTCCTTTCCCAACATGAATGCATCAAAAGTGGAATCTGGAAAATTTGTATATATGCTTCCACATGAATATCTAATAGAAAAATGTGAGTATTAAAATTTAAGTAGCATTGAAATTTTAGGTTAAGTTGTAAGCTATCTTGAAAAATTTATTTTCAATGTGTCTGAAGTTTTGAGGAAACACATTTCAAACAGTGGTGACTTTGGTCAGAACTGCTGAGTCAATGAGAAAGGGTAGGCCTGACGAAATTACCTAGGAAACCTAGGAAGGCAAATTAGACTTTTTCATCCAATTCTGGAATTGTTTCATTATCATGCATCCTGAAGTTGCTAAGGGAAACAAAAGCAAGGGGGTCAAAGGAAATGGGGGGGGGAGGGGAGGAAAGAACACAAAGAAGTAAAATTTTTAACTGCCTTATGAGCATCGCTACCAACATTCAGTGCTCTTAGGCATCCATGATACTCATCTTTGCAAAGCATATGGATTTTTATTATGCTTTAGTAAATATTTTCTGTACTCTATTAATAATTGAAATAGCACGCATTTGAAATTAGAAAAGTTCTTTTTAACTAGATTACGGTGGCAGAATTTTATGTAAATATGCTTCAAAAGGAAAGTACATAAAACTAAACATTGTCTAGATGCTACTGTAATTTTCCTTATTCTTCCAGTGGTTCATGCTTTCATAACTCAAGATCTGCTTCTCCTTCTCCCCTCTTAGACAGAGTAGCGTTGTTATCATGCCCATCCAGTGCCTTTAACTACTGTCTTAGGAGGCCAGCAAGGCACTACATCATGGAAGCTATGGCCAGACCACCATCACTGTGCTGGTTCTAAACCCAGGAGACATTGCCGGTTCTTCCATTACCTTGTACTGTGGCATTTATTGGCTAATGGAGAGAAAACGTTGTCTGTGAACTTGGCCACGGATATCATTATTCATGACAACATTTTGCTTTTGTTCCCTGTTGGTTTTAGATTTATTTAGTCCACACTGATTTGCTATTTTATCACTATTAATGATTGCTTAAAACAATAGAAACCTTGTGCTTCTTAATTTGGCAAGTATCTTTTAAGCAGTTGCTTATAATATGCATACATTAGATTCTAAAACCTTCAAATCAGGACTCTAGTTTTCTTGGTACAGTTTAGAAGATATCATTGTTAATAAAGAAATTCAGCTAATATGTCTTTCTTCTAAATCATATATTCTAAGAACTTAACTCTAGATCACAGCATGCAGCCTTTTGAGTGTCTGTTTTCAACAGATAAAGAAACAAAAGGACATTTTATACTTGTTACCACTCACAATTTGGTTCCAAACACTTAAAAAAAACTGAAAACTCTGGCTCACAGTAATAGAGCAGATAGATGATCTTTTAAGGTCTTTTCTGGCCTTGTGTTTAGAATTCTTCATTTGAGAATATTCCAGAGTTTTTTTATATTTGGTCTTTTTGTCTGGTTTCACTGGATTATATAATTCAAATGTTCTGTGACTTAAGGAGCAAAAAGTAACCATATGTACATGTTTTTATATTATTATTTGAACCAGAATAACATATTATATCTAAAGAATTCAGTAAAGTAAAAATTGTTTCTTTTTTAGAAAAACAAATGATAAAATACTTTGCATACGTGTAACTACTTTTAGACAAAAAATTTTTCCAATCAACTCCTTGAAAAAGTTAAGAAATCAAATGTGCATTTTCAATGTAAATAAGAAAAACATATCTTGAATTTCCATCAGTTTGATGAGAAATTGTTACTCATGGTGCTAAACATTACATTTTAATTTTAAAAGTGTAATTTGAAGGCAGCAATATATATTTTTGGGATACACTGACAAATTTTTTCATTTCAAAATAAATTTTGCATTTCAGAAAATGCACACTTCAAAAGGAGATATTGTATATTTGAATCTCTAACTGAACATATTTCTTCATCTGTTTAGCCAGTGACAAATATAGCTGAAAGAAAAAAAAGATGTTTCTTGTCTGTAACACAACACTTAGCTGACAGCAGTACTTAATGATTATGTTTGTAGGACCTAAAACAAGAGATTGAAAAAAAGGAATGAACTGGATGTAGCTTCACTAGAGAGCTTATTTCAATTAAAAAAAATTGTGGTAGTTTTACATATAGTGATCCAGTTAGGAGGTATTCAACTTTGAGCTGAATAATTGCAATGGGATTTCTTTTAATAACATAATTGTTAACATTTTTAATACCACATTCAAATAACTGACTCTATTGCTGAATGAATACAAAAATGATAAATTTCTTTCTCTTTCTTTTAAATAAAGAATAAAAATGAATATCAGTAGTTTTAAAATGAGAGAATGCATCATGATTATAACTACATAAGAAGTTTTTGATGGCTTTCCTCAAGAACTAGAAATATTAAGTTTTTGGCTATGGTTTATTGCAAAAGACTAGAAGAGAAATATAGATTTAGAAAAGATACTTAACATATGCACAAGAAATAAGCCTGGAAGAACAAATTCCAAACTGTTAATGGCAGTCACCTTTGTTTACTGTTAACGGGAGAGAAGTGGGAGGGAGGAGGAATGGAGGTGAGAGGACACTTTCACTTTTAGTTTATATTCTTTTGGCTTGCTTGAATTTATACCAATGAGAATATTTTTATTGCATAATTTTAAAGAGATTAACTAAAGTATGTTTTTAAAAAGAAAGTTAGGGAGGCGCCTGCCAGTCCTTAAGCGTCTGCCTTTGGTGCAGGTCATGATCCCAGGGTCCTGGGATCGAGCCCCGCATCGGGCTCCCTGCTCAGCGGGAAGCCTGCTCCTCCCTCTCCCACTCCCCCTGCTTGTGTTCCCTCTCTCGCTGTGTCTCTCTCTGTCAAATAAATAAATAAAAATCTTCTTTAAAAAAAAAAAGAAAGTTAGCGGTGCCTGGGTGGCTCAGTTGGTTGAGCGTCCAATTCTTGGTTTCAGCTCAGGTCATGATCTCATGGGTAGTGGGACTGAGCCTCAGGATGTAAGGCTCCGCACTCAGCGGGGAGTCTGCTTGAAGATTCTCTCCCTTTGCCCCTCCCCCAACTCGTGCATGCTCTCTTTCTCTCTCAAGTAAATAAATAAATCTTTAAAAAATATATAAAATACATAAAAAGAAGAAGGAAACTGCATTCTATTAAAAAAGTGTTAGAACCAATAACTTAGGCAAGGTTCAGAATGCAAAGTCAACACACAAAAATCAGTTGCATTTCTATATACTAACAGTGAAGAATCTGAAAAGGAAACTACAAAAACAATTCAATATATAACAGCATCAAAAATACAAAAAAATAGTTGAGAATAAATCTAACCAAGGAGGCGAAAGACTTGTACACTGAAAACTACAACACACTGCTGAAAGAAATTAAAGAACACCCAAATACATGAAAATACATGCCATGTTCATGGATTACGAAAACCAACTACCCAAAGTGATCTACAGATTGAATGCAGTCTATGTCAAAATCCCAATGATGTCTTTTGCAGAAATAGAAAAATCCACCTTAAAATTCATATGGCATTTCAAGGGATGCCGAATAGGAAAGACAAACATGAAAAAGAACAGTTGGTTTCACACTTCTTGATCTCAAAACTTACTGAAAGTACAATGATCAAAAAATGTGTGGTACCAGCATAAAGACAGATATAGATTAACAGAATAGAATAGAGAACCCAGAAATAAAAACACTTGCATATATGGTCAAATGATTTTCCACAGGTGTGCCAAGACTGTTCAATGGGAAAAGGACAGTCTTTTCAACAATGATGTTGGGAAAATTGGATATCCACCTGCAGAAGAATACATTTGGACTCTTCTTTCTTTATACCACTTACAAAAATTAGCTGAAAGTGGATCAAAGACCTAAATGCAAGAGCTAAAACTATAAAACTCTTAGGAAAAAAACATAGGGGAAATTTTTCACGACATTGAATGTGGCAATGATTTCTTGGATATGTCACCAAAAGCACAGGCAACAAAATAAGAATGGATAAAGTGGACTTAACCAAAATTTAAAACTTTGTACATCGAAGGACATCAACAGAGTGAAAAAGCAACCCACAGAATAGGAGATACATTCATATTTGCAAGTAGGAAATACATTCGTATTTGCAAATTATGTATGTGATAAGGGATTAATATCTAGACTACATAAAGAACTACTAGAATGCAACAACAAAGAATAAACACTCCAATTAAAAAATAGGTAAAGGACCTGAGTAGACATTTCTCCAAAGAAGATATACAGATGCCAAAAGCACATGAAAAGACACTCAATGTCCCTAGTCATTAGGGAAGTGCAAGTTGAAACCACAATAAGATACCATTTCATACCCATTAGGATGGCTATTATATAAAAACAACATAACAAGTTGGCTAGGATGTGGAGGAACTGGAACTCCTGAGCACTGCTGGTGGGAATGTAAAATGGTGCTGCCGATATGGAAAACAGTATGGCTGTTCCTCAAAAAATTAAAAATAGAATTATCATATCATCCAGAAATTCCACTTTTGGGTATGTTACTCAAAAGAATTGAAACCAGGGACTCGAAAGATATTTGTACATTCATGTTCATAGCAGCATTTTTCACAATAGTGAAAAGGTGGAAGCATCTCATGTCCATTGTATGAATGGATAAACAAAATGTGGTATATCATATTATAGAATATTATTCAGCCTTAAAAAGGAAGGAAATTCTGACACATATTACAATATAGATTAACCTGGAGGACATTAGACTAAGTGAAATAAGCCAGATACAATAGCACAACTGCATGATTCCACTGATGTGTTAACTGAGAGCTGTCAACCTCATAGAGACAGAAAGTAGAATGATGGTTGCCCAAAGCTGGGGGCAGGGGAAAATGGGGAGTTACTATTTAATGGGTACAGAATTCTAGTTTGGGAAGATGAAAGAGTTATGGAAATGGATGGTGGTGATGATTGTGCAATAATATGACTGTACTTAATGCCAATGAACTGTATACTTAAAAATGGTTATAATGATAAATTTTATGTTCTACATATTTTATCACAATAAAAAATTAACTGCAAAAATGTTTAGGGGGTATGGTGGTTGCAGGAAAGTAGCAGAGCTGTAAAAATGCTTGGGAATAATGCATATTTAAACCTAGGAGAAAATGAGATATTGCAGGACTTCTTACTTTTGGCAAAATGCAAAAAATTAAATATCATTTGGATTATTTTATACCAAATATTCCATGGCTGATTGATTCAAGATTTAGATATATATGCGTTTACATGATTATCCATGGTAACTCTGGAACTCAATTTTGCAGTCATGCCCTATCTGGAAGTAAAGTGTGCAGGCCTGAAAAAATTTTGTAACAGTTAGCAAGAAAATAACAGTCTGTTAGTCCACAATAAGGTTCTGTTTTTCTTCCCCTCTCTATTCCACAAAGTGTTAAATGTCCTAGACCAGGAGCAGTTGCCTGATAACAAAAGAAATAAGTAATTTGTAGCAGGTGGTTCTAATTGTGCCCATCAAATCTGTCCTCAATTGTGCAGAAGAGTGGAAAATCAATTAGCAACTACAAGCTTGAGCACTGGTGAGTGACAAGAGTGTCTTAACTCAAACAGGAAATCAGTAATGGAAGAAAATGATTACCAAGGCTGCTAGTGAACACTCCTGAATCTGAGGAGACTTTCCATCTACTTACTGTCCAACCTTCTCAGACAAAAGATACTGTTGAAAAATTTTGTTGTGCCTTGTCACTCAAAGAGTGGGGTGTAGTGTAGGTCTTTGTTTCTTACCTGATGGAGTCTGAGTGAATAAAAATTAAGAGCACGGGGCCCTATCTTTCCTCAACTTGCATGTCCTGTGTTGGAGTCACTGCTTTGGGTGTAGACGTGTTTGCAGGGCAAACGCATGGTACACGCATGGTAACTGTCTGGGAGAGATGCCTCACTGGGGCTAGTGGAGAGCACTGCAGGAGCTTGACTGTTCATTGAGTAGCATACTAGCACAAGGGCACCTGGGTGGGCATATGAGGTTGTGGATGGAATGAAAACAAACTTATCGATGCCATAGTTCTGCTTTAGAGTTAGACCATATATTAGTATTGGCTACTGAATACAGTTTATCAAAAAACATATCGTTTATAACATACTCTTAGATCCAGTTTTGGAGGAAATGGAACCAAGGAGATTTTTTTTTTTCCAGACACTTTCTGTTATTTGTAGGAGATCTCCATTCTTAGAAAATGAAGACTTTGAATGCTAACAGATTTCTGCCTTCCTTGGATCACTGTGGCATTATAGGTTATCTGTAATGTCACTTTGTTGTTTTTTTTTTAAGGGTTTTTTGTTGTTGTTGTTTTGTTTTTTGTCAGAAAGAGAGATTGAGTGCACAAGCAGGGGGAGCGGCAGGCAGAGTGAGAAGCAAACCCCCTGCTGAGCAAGGAGC
This sequence comes from Callorhinus ursinus, assembly GCF_003265705.2. Taxonomy (NCBI): domain Eukaryota; kingdom Metazoa; phylum Chordata; class Mammalia; order Carnivora; family Otariidae; genus Callorhinus; species Callorhinus ursinus. The sequence continues at coordinate 69,120,925 of NW_027397064.1, read as the reverse complement.
CCGATGTGGAACTCGATCCCAGGACCCTGGGATCATGACCCGAGCTGAAGGCAGACGCTTAACTGACTGAGCCACCCAGGCATCTCTGTAATGTCACTTTGAATTTTCCATTTATTGTGTTCTTCCACCTTCTTCACTTGTTTCATATTTCTATGTTCTCTCTCTTCAGCTGCTGGCCTGCAAGTGGCACCCGGACAATTACACCATGCCTTTTATTTCTTTTGTACAGCATGCCAGTGTTTAATATGGTGCCTCTCACAATATAGATATTTAATAAATAATTTTCTAATAAATGCTTGACTATTGGCTTTTTGCATTGTCAGATAGCATATGAAAAGTAATTAACACAGTGCCAGGTATGTGACAGGTATTCAATGAATATTACACAAAGAAAAGAAAAGAAAGAAGACATAAGAAACAGGTGAAACAATTACACTTATTTTCTTCAGTGAAAAACATAATTAAGTTATAATTAACAAAAGAGTATAGCTTCATTGATCAGACTCCTGAATAAAGCCCAGTGTTGGCTCACTTACTGGAGGATTTCTAACCCAAGGTGTTCTTGAAACATTTTGGGTGGGTGAGCAAGTTGAAGATAAAGGCTTCCTTCTGCCTGGCAGCTGGTAAGAAGGAAGGTAGAACGAAAAAATAACACTGAGATACATCAAGGGTGGTTCTATTCCTGAAGGAAGGGTCTCCTGAGCACAAAATGTCTCACTAGGCAATTTATTTTGCCAATTGCTGTCAATCCAGTTGTGTGTGTGTGCGCGTGCATGTGTGTATGCATTCTGTGCATGGTTTGAAGGAAAGACCGGGAAAGAAAGCTAGAGGTAAGAGCCGGAAGGAAATACTGGTGGCTTTGAATGTTGACTTCCTCTGTGCAGAGAGCAGAGAAAGCAGTAATTCCTCCTACAGATTAGACCTATGTGTGAAGAGTCTCTACATAAAACCAGAGTGTCAGTTGTCTTGTTTCCTAATCTTCAGTGGATATTTTTAAAGGCAGTGGCCTCAGTAAAAAAGCAAGTGACTAGCTTTGCAGGTACAGGTTCCCATGCAACCACTGAAGGATTCTACCTTGTTTCTGTCTTCAGCTTGGAGGAGTCGGTTTCCCAGCCCTCATTGTTCTCTTGGCATTGATAGTGACACTGAGGTCACTTCCGCTGTCGGTACTTTTATTCCCTATTACAAATCTATAACATGTTGCAAATTCTGTGGAGTGTCAAAAGGACACAGTTTCTCTGTTAGTATGGAGAAGACACCTGTGCACAGAGAAGTCTACATCTAAGCAAATTTAGAGCCAAGAAGCAATGGGGAAGCATTTGAAAATCCTCCACAGTTTAGCTATACTTTTGTTAAAAAAAAAAAAAACCACATAACTCACACATGTTACATTAAAAACATACTTAATTTTTTTAAAATTTTAAATAACGTACTTTGTTTCCATTACAAACCTTTAGATAAAATATAAATACGATTGAATACATTAGCAAAGCTAAATAATTAATATATCTTTATAGAAAGTAAAGGTCATCTTAAATTTTCTCTTTGTTACTCAAAAATTGATTTAAGAATAACGGTGTATGATTTAAATTCATCTCGATCAATAATTTAAATAGTTTAATACTCTAACGTACAGTACAATTTCGATTTTGACAAGTTACTGATTATGGCTAGATTTTACCATCCCAGGAGCCCTCCTGTCAGAAAAGTACAGTCATGTTTCTGATAGAAAATTTCTATCTTACCTGTTTGTAATGGTTACAAGTGCAGGAGGACAGTAATAACCACTGGAGGCATGGTCAAAACTTCGAAGAACAGTGTCAATTTTGTAACAGAATCTACCATGTCTCTCCCATCCCTTAAAAAAGGAAATAGAAAATTAAGGACATAATCTGATTTAAACGGCAAAATATTGTTTTTGTGTATTCTCACTCAAAAGTCAAAACTTGAATTTTTGTCTTGAAATCTTTGTATGTATCCTACCTGGTAATGCCATTAGCTACAGCCACTTCTATATTTATTTAATTAATGATTAAAACTAAAAAGTTTTAATTAATCTGAAATCTTAAAACCTAAAACAGATGAAAACAAAGGGGCACTCACTCAAGATCTCTCTCTTTCTCTGTCTCTGTTCAGACTTACAAAATTTCATACCAATGGTTCCTATAGGATGGTAGAAATTAAGAGTGTTGGCTTTAAAGGCAGAATGCATGGGTTTGAATGCTGGTACTACTGTGCAACTTTATTTAGTCTCTAAATGTCTGAATTTTCTCCTCTGTAAAATGAAGATAATAATAGTATCAACGGAGTTGTTCTGAGAATCAAAGGGAGACAGTGCAGGCAGAGACCTTAAATAGAGCCAGGAACTCAATATGAGCCAAGAGGACATATGTATCTAGATAATAGTGTATGTTGTTTTCAACTTTCTTTCGTATTACATATTTCATGTTACCCCACTAAGTTTCACTGAGGTTAGAGATCTGGATAAAGTCATAAGCTAGTGGACAAGCTGTCCTGGAACCCAATTCTGGTGTAATCCATGATGGTCTTAGCTAGATCATAATATTTCCGAATAGAAACTAGCTAAAATATATATAAATTATTCCTAAATCAATCAACTGGCTATCCTTTGAGAGAAAGAAAGCAAGCTTTGGCACTTAAACAAAAATGACAAATGTGTAGCTCCATGGCTCCGCCCTGAGAGAAATGAGGGGTGGCTCTGTTCTTTAAAATCATATACTACAGGAGACATGCATTCACTAGTCTTCTATACTTAAACCGAGTTATTTTGGTCCCCTTCCAGTATTATAAAATCACATCACTTACATCTATTTTTATGTATTCACCAGGGGTTTTTTTTTTTGTATTCACGAGATTTAAAATACACTTTATTCTGTGTCATGCCAATACTTGCCAGATTTTGATCAGATATAAAATGATTTCTGCTATATTTCTTATAAAAGATCTTAGTCTTGCAGTAAATTAAAGAAAACCTTATTTTAGAACCCAGCTATTATAGTTCAAAACATATTATTAAATGAGGTGTGGATCACAGGAGTTCCACATCCAGCCAGCCAGGATGTGCTCTGAACTCACTCCCTTAACCTCTCCCCATAATCTTATCTATGTGAGTAATTGACAGCTCCAGCCAGAACCCCCTGGATCACTCTAGATGGGATGGGAGGTTAGACTGCTTTTGTATTTGGAAGGACAGGCGGAGGAAGGCTGACAATTTGACCTTTCTAACAAAGTATTCCTTCTTCATTAGTAGTTTTCAGATCACAGGCTGCTTAGTAAAATAAAAAATCCGAGAACTGAACATCAGGGTCAAGAAAAGTGTCAGGGGGAGGGATGTGGCATAGTAATACCAGAAAAACAAAGACTCTTTACTACAAGCCTTTGTCCATACAATGAAAGTGGGAAGAATAATTGTATCTGTGAATATCTTTTGTACATGAGGCGCCATTTCATTTTAAATGATGATGATGACAGTACTAAAACAATTGCTCATATTATACAATCCCCAAAAAAATAACTCAGAGGGAAAAAAGTCTTTTTTTTTTTGCTTTGAAATTATCAAAAAATTTCTCCCCCCCCTTATGTAGTGCCTTTCATTCCTGTGACTTATTCATTCCATAACTGGAAGGCTGTATTTCCCACTAACCTTCACTCATTTTGCCCAACACTGCCCCCTCTCCCCCGCAGGCAACCATCCAGTCTGTTCTATATATTCATAGGTCTGATTCTGCTTTTTGTTTGTTTATTCATTTGTTTTTTTAGATTCGACATATAAGTGAAATCATATGGTATTTGTCTTTCTCAGACTCATTTCACGTAGCATTATACTCTGTAGGTCCATTCATGTTAGTGCAAATGACACAATCTCATCCTTTTTTATGGTTGTGTAACATTCCTCTCTGTGTGTGCTGGGGGTGTGAATGCATACACCACATCTTCCTTATCCATTCATCTATTAATAGACACTCAGGTTGCTTCCATATCTTGGCTATTGTAAATAATGCTGCAATAAACATAGAGGTGCATATATCCTTTCAAGTTAATATTTTTGCTTTCTTTGGGTAAATATCCAGTAACGGAATTATTGGATCACATGGTATTTCTATTTTTAATTTTTGAGGAACCTCCATACTATCTTCCACAGTGGCTGTGCCAGTTTACATTCCCACCAACAGTGCATGAGTGCATAAAGATTCCTTTTTTCCACATCTTCACCAACACTTATTATTTCTTGTGTTGTTGATTTTAGAGATTCTGACAGGTGTAAGGTGATATCTCATTGTGGTTTTGATTTGCATTTCCCTGATGAGGAGTGATGTTGAGGATCTTTTCATGTGGTTGTTGGCCATCTGTATGTCCTCTTTGGAAAAATGTCTATTGAGGTCCTCTGTCCATTTTTAATTGGATTATTTGGGGATTTTTTAGGTGTTGACTTGTAGAGGTTCTTGCATATTAACTTCTTATTGGATATACCATTTGCAAATATCTTCTCCCACTCAGCAGGTTGCCTTTTTGTTTTATTGATAGTTTCTTTCACTGTGCAAAAGGTTTTTATTTTGCTGTAGTCCTAATAGTTTATTTCTAATTTTGTTTCCTTTGCCTTAGGAGATGTATCTAGAAAGATGTTTCTACTGCCAATGTGAGAGAAATTACTACCTTTTTCTCTTCTAGGATTTTTATGATTTTGGGTCTCACATTTAGGTCTTTAATCCATTTTGAGGTTATTTTTGTGTGCTGTGGGAGAAATATTTTATTTTTTGTTTTGTTTTGTTTTAATGTTTTATTCATTTATTTGACAGAGAGAGCACAAACAGTGGTAGTGGCAGGAGGAGGGAGAGGGAGAAGCAGGCTCCTTGCTGAGCAGGGAGCCCAATGTGGGGCTCGATCCCAGGACCCTGGGATTATGACCTGAGCCGAAGGCAGACGCTCAAGTGACTGAGCCACTCAGGCACCCCTGTGAGAAATATTTTATGAGTTGATTTTGCATGTACAGACTGTTTAGAGAAGTGCAATGAAGCAGTTGGCTAAAGGGAAGGAAACTTTTGAAACATATTCACGGATTGATGCTTAAAGAAATTAATGGGACTTTCATCATAAAGTTAGAGAACTGGCTCTGAACTCCAAATTTACTCTGAACTTTAAATACTGGTAACGCTAGCCAGAAAAGGGAAGCAGTGTACAAAAGTTTGAATAGAACATCAGTTCTATTTCTGCTGTGTGAGGAGTTAATTTCCTTTTCAACACAAATACAACATGTTGAGTTGCCTTGAAAACCACAGTAAGACATATATATTTTTTCAGTATTTCTTGTCAGATAGGGATTAGATCCATAATCAGCTCTAAGTAATTCAGGAATTGTAGTCATTAGATATAATGTTTGGTAGCATGTTAGCTCTGGCACAGGTATTATTGACCTAGAGGATGAAGAGTAATTCATATGTTTACACACTGACTAATGAATAAAGTGCAGTTTCTTGGAGAGATGGATCATCACTTCATTGAAACATAAATAACTGGATTAGAAGAAAAATAAAGAATTGCATAAAAAGCCAGGTTTGGGAAATTTTTGAGATGCATACAAATCTCCAATATTTAAACCCAAATTCTTTGGTGTGTGTGTGTGTGTGTGTGTGTGTGTGTGTGTGTGCGGGGGGATGAGAAAGAGAGGGAGAAAGAGAGAGAGAATGCATGTGTTGTGAACTTTACTGCAGGATATTGAATGTATTTGAAGAAATTTAAAACATAACTGTCTATCTTTGACTTTTAAACCTAAAGTATTATGTATCTTTTATTACTTAAAGTATTGAAAATAAATACGTTAAGTACCAAAAATCGTTTCTTACTTAAAATACGAAAGTATTTTTTATTATCTCTTTCCCAAATAATAAATATATTGCAAACGTGCACTTCTTGCCAGTATTCTATTCAAAGATTTAAGTTTAAGAATGTGAAAAGGAAGGCAGGGCTCTTGAGTGCAAAAGTTCACTCTCCATCAAAGGAATGCGTTTCTTTTCACTCTGCCGGTCTTCACCTGTGAGACAGGGCATCACACAGCAGTCATTGTTTGTACAGATGGCATAACAGGGTCATTTACATTTCTAATTTCAAAAGAAAAGTAGTTTAGGTCAAAGAAGCAACGATCCTTCTCGGAGCTGTAAATCCTTCATATGCCCCTAACTGATAATTGCTTGGTTTGCTAAGAGCAGCCCAAGGTCAGAAAAAAAAAAAGAGGGAAGGAAAGAAAGAAAGAAGAGAGGTAAGGAGGGAGGGGAGAGAGAGGGGAGAGAGAGCAAAGGCAGGTGTGAGAGGGAGAGAGGTTCCCTTTAAAATTGCTGCTGCATAAATTGTTCATATTATGAAGTAACTACACTAAACACAACGTTAACAACACTTACCTCTCGACAGCCTGATTCAGGGTCAGAAAGGACATGGCCTGCTTTCTTACAAATGTAAAAAAGTGTTTCTTCACAATTTTTAACTTTCCAGTGTCCCTCCTAAGTGGAAAAATGTTACAAGGATGAATGAATACACTTCATTATTGATGCTGATAGGCAACATCAGTTATTTTGAATAAAAATATGATTAATAATGAGGGTTTCAGGATGGAGTTATGAGTCAGGACTTTGTGTGGTCCTTAGAGGGGCTGGTATTCTCTCTACAGGGGAGCGGGAGGCCCTGCTTTCTCCAGACTCTGTACAATGCTGAGACACGCAATCCCAGATTGGTGGGCGGGAGAGGAGGGGCCACTAATGTTTCTTGATAGTATGCTAGGCCTAATGTTGGGTGATTGGGAGATTTTATAAAATCTCAGCGTTACTGTGAGGTAGGCATTATTATTCCCATTTGTAAGGTTAGGTTTAATATTTGTATAAGGTCTTACAGTCAGTAAAATTTGGAACTAGGATTTAATACCAGGCTCAGCCTGGATTTACATTAGCTGCTCTCAATTTTTCCTTTAAAAGGATGGGTTAGAGCAGTGATTCTCAATCTTTACTGTGCACCAGAATTATCTGGAAGGGCTATGAAAGCACAGATGACTGGGCCTCATGATCAGTGTGTCTCATTTACTAGGTCAGGTAGGACCTGAGAATCTGCATTTCTTACAAGGTTTCAATTGATGTTGATGCTGTTGGTCTGGGGGCCACACTTTGAGAGCCACTTGGATGAAACTATCCCTGTGACCAAGTCAGAATGCTGCTTCCTCTCTTTAATCACTTCTAAATGTAAAATCGAATGCTTTGCTACTTACATGTATAAACCTGATACTGGGGGAATGCCTGGAAGCTACCATGAGTTACCCTAGATAACATTATAATAGCTGAACTTTGTGTTCAAGCCACAATGTCCTTCTTTATTACTGATTTTCCAAAGCCCCACTCCATTTCTTCTTTATATGACAGGCGGATACTTTCATGTCTTCTAGTTCTACTAACGGCTGCTCTAACATCCTACATTAATAATGAAATACAATAACTGCTAACAGATTAAAATTTTATCCTCCCAAAGGATCTGTTATTTTAACACAAATCAGACCTTTAGGCCAAAAGGCTCACAATTCAAATTTTAAGTGGTATCTCAGGCAAGCAGCGTTTTAGGGGAATATGAATACTGTATAGGAGGCTGACACCTTCATCTGTAAGAGCAGCTCTGGAGCCCTTCCCCATGGAGTCTTCCAGCAAACCACCCAGTTAAAGGATAGTGTCAGGCATACTGTAGTTGCTTAATAATAATTGGATGGATGGATGAATGAATAAACATTTTCCTAGGCTCTCATATTCAAATTAGGCATCAACCATACCTAGGTAACTTGTTAATTATAATAATTATTTTCATATTGAGCTCTACTTCATGGGAATAATGTTACTTTTTACGCATCCACTATTTAAGGAGCTACTGAGCTTCCAGAAAGGGGGACACAAAAATCAGCATTGTTCTGATACATCCTGTAATATTAATACCTGTCCTTACTCTCTTAAATATAATTTTCCTGTCCGGATGTTGGCTCCTGTTCTGTGGACATGCTAAGTGAAATACCGGTGTCCGTCAAATGAAAAAAGAGAGTGTCAGTAGGAAATAAAGGTCATCTTAATTATCTCAAAACCAATGAACCAATAAAGCATCAAATATTGTAGAATAAACGGTGATGGCTTTCCGCAGTTAGACCCAAGACAAGCATTTAGAGAGGTCATTGTTTATCCCTCTTCAAATGTGACTTGAAAACTACCTTAGCATTTAAATTGTAACTGAGCATATCTGTGACAGCCTCAAACATAATACAATGAAAGTGAGGTGCCATAAAAGTAAGTGCTTAGAAGTTTTCTAAGTTTGGATGGCACAGTTACTTTGTCAAGCTACTTAAGTCACGTTTAATAAACTGCACTTAATACGGTATCCTGGTGATAAGAGTGAGAATGCCTACCAAATCCTAATGATTTACAGCTCCACCAGTGAGTTTAGTAGCTATCTGATCAAAGAGGTTAAGCGTAGTCTAAGGTATAATAAAGGCGTCAAATGACTTGGGATTAAACTAATTTTGTGTAATCTAATCAGATGCTTTAGATATATGAAAGACTAGAGCATAGGGATAAATGTGATGTTAAGGCCACTGGGACCATTACATACATGTGAGGAAAAGAACAAGATTTTCCGTTGAGTCACAGTCTTCAGTGGGGTTACACACATTGTAGAAATCCTTTTATGTTAATAGGATAATGGAGCGTAAAAGCCATCAGTCTCTAGAGTCATTTCCTGACACTTCAGATCTTCTCACATCTTCAACATAGAGGTCAATGACACCATAATCCACAAACACAGAGGTTGCTCAAGCCAAACACCTATGCTATTCTCACCCCACATCTAATCTAGCAACAATTTCTATCCTACAAAGGATCTTTGAATTTATCTGCTTGTTTCTATATTCACTACCCCAATTCAACACTGGAGTAGCCTCCAAACTGGTTTCTCTGCTTCCATTTTTCCTCTCTCTGCTCTCTAGGTAGCAGCCACAGTTACTTTTTTTAAAATGTAAATCAAACCATGTCCTTCATCTCCTTGAAGCCCCCTTTTGTCATTCTATACCAGGGCTATAAGCCTCACATTTTTGAATTCCTCCTGCCCCCTCTTCTATAATCCCCTCATCAGTTCTACCTTCAAGTCACACTGGTCTTCTTTTTGATTATTAAACACCGCAAGCCTTAGCCTTCCTTTGGACTTTTATACTAGCTGTTGTCCCCTGTCTAGAATGTTCTTCCCCTGCATCTCAAGAGGTTTTTTTTTTTTTTTTCCAAATCCCAGCTTAAACGTCACCTCCTCAGAGAGCCTTTCCTGACTGTCCTGTCCGAAGTGGCAGCCCCAACCCAAGTTTTTCACCATCAGGTCACCTATTTCCTCAAAGCTATCATCACAACTATAATAACCATGTTTTTCCTGTGTGCACGTGTTTACTGCCTAGCGTGGAAGCCCCAGGAAGAGCAGGGACTGTGTCTGTCTTGGTCTCTGCCACAGCCCAAGTCCCTGACGCACGTGGTCCTCAATACAAGTCCAGCAAAGTGAGCATTAAACAAACAAATGAACTTACCAATTGCTCTGCTGAGACACATTGCTGGCTTCTATTTGGAAAAATTTGGGGCTCAAGTGTGTGCCAATTAGTAAAGGTGACTGAGGAGCCATTAGACCATTCAAAGGAAACTGGAATTTTATTGCTGCTCAAACCAATCCATGTTTCTGATGCATTTTCTGTAAGAGATAAATGTAAATTACAGGAATCCTATTATATGCAAAGGAGATAATGCACTGGGCCTGTTACAAATGATTTCTTCTTTATTCTTTCATGCAATAAAACCTGTTTAACTCTTGGTATAAAGTATCTACTTAGATCTTTTTCCCCTATACTACCCCATCTGCTCAACACAGACCTTGGAAGTGGGACAGAGTGTGATCTCAAGCCAATGCAAGGACAAAGCTTAAAAGCAAGTCAGATCGCTGGGACTCTAATTAGTTCCTGCTACTATATGAAAAGTAGATTTGAACAGTATGGTTTTGCCTCTGCTTAGAGAAAGGAAAAATAGGAAGTTCAACTGGATTAGGAAAAGGGCACTTAAAAAAAAAAAACCCTTTACAATATATTTTTTCTTGCCATGGGAAAAAAGGAGCAGAAACTCTTAGAAGCATTAAAATGGGAGCAATGGGGCTGCTAGAAAAGTAAATAAAGTTTGACAGCCCAGGTAAGGTGAAAAGACCCTAGGAGGCTGAGAGAAATGTTCAAGTGCCCCTATTGAGACAGAGGCAGCCACAGGATTCTTTTAATCTCAAATGCAGGAGGTGAGAAAAGTGACAGAGAAGGATTTTTGTTTTCACTCTAAACTAAAACCTAACTTTCAAAAGGTCACCAGAGTAGACTGTGGAGATTTTTTTTTTTTCATTAAAAAAATTTTTACTCTAACTCGGTGATTTCAATGTTTTTTCAACAGAATTCTATGTCAAATATATGACATAGGGGGAGACCTGCTCTGATGGACAAAAGATGGGTGGAGGCTTAGGAGCTCAGAATTCCTGAACATGGCACACAGCTTGCAAACCACCAAACTGAATAAATTTTCACTGGCTAAAGTTATTAAAATCCGATTATTTATCTCAGAAATTCCATTATTGCCTAGATTACATGACGACAGCATACTACTGCTATGTAGTGGCCATAAGGCTAAATTGTAGGTTTAAGTTCTTTTATTAAAAGTTTCTGGAAATGACCTTTGCCCTTAAAAAAAAAGCCAACATCTAATATATCTGGTATATGTAAGGTGTTACAAAATTTCTGAGCATATATTTTATAAAAATCCAATGAATTTGCACTCCTGAATATTATTTAGAAACTTGAGATATATGTGCCATAAATAATCACTTTTAAATAGCTTAACTTCTTTTCAACTCCATTAATAAGGATAGTGACTACATTATATTTCATACCTCTTAGATCAGAGACATTTGGCACTTACCATCTCCAAGGAGGGTTACAAGAAACTCCACATCTGCTAATGAAGCAATGTTTATCAATGTACTGTTATCAGACTGGCAAGAATGCAAAGCTTCCTTCCAGGTCTTTTTTTCTTTCTGAAGTTTATAGCAGTTACGACTGTGGGGATTCCAGCCAGGCTCACAGTGGGTAGCGTAATATTTCCAAGCATCTTTTTCTTTTTAAACCAACAAAAACAATGTCATTTTCCACAATTTTTTAAAATGTTACTTATTAGCCTTAATATTAATTGTGATCAACATATGATTACTTTAAAAATTTGAAAAACAGAGACGTATGAAACAATAACATATAAACCATCTAGATCTTCAGAACTGAGAAGGATTCAACATATGATCTAGATCTAGATCTAGGATCTAATGGATCTCAGTGACTCATTTTACAGATGAGCTAAGGCACAAAGAGGTAAGGAGACTTGGTAAAGGTCATACAACCCAAGTGAAGAGTTAGGGCTAGATGTAAAATTCAGCAGTTAGAGTTCTGCATTTAAAAAAATCTTTTAACACTGGAAAAGGTGTATCATGAAAAACAGTTTAAATGGCATTCCCAAGATTTTATGTGCAGTATGTGGGTGGGGGGTAGATATTTATCCTCAGCTGAAAAAAAGCTTGAAATTCTGGTTACTTCCTCCAGAGCAGAGATGACAAATAGCTTTCACCTTTAGGTCAGTCTGAGTGTCTGTGTTGTCCCTCTGGGTTCATATGGACACTGGGTTAGACTTACAGGAAAATAGCGCCATGATGCTTTGGCACTAGAGGGGAAGGCGGTGGTGCGCAAGTCAAATTTTGGCTCTCCCTTTCCAGGAGCTTGTCCTCAATCTGGTAATTAGCATTTTTACTTTATTTTGTTAACCACAAACGAGTGCCTACTTTAAGCACTAATTTAGTTAGACACAACTCCAGGGCTATTTGGGAAATGAGACATTGTTTTAAAATTGCTCTGGGATGCTGACAGCAATTAGAATCACAGTCCAAGAATGTTAGAACATTTAGGTATCATCTATTCCAGCGGTTTTAAACTAAATAATATAGTCGTGGAACCCCTTTTAAAAATGGAAACTTTAAACTTCACTCTACGGGTAAGAAAAAAGTAAAAGAGGAACTTCTCTGATTGAACCAAGGGTGGAGCCAAGCCAAGAACCCAGGGATCCTGAAAACACAGTTTGAAGACATTGGACTAGGTCATCAAAAGAATTTGTTAAACCTGAAGAAACAGCAAATAACCCAAACTAACAACTTAATTACCCTCATTTGTGGTCTTTGGACCTTTAGATCCAGAGGGTAAATAAAACAGAAGAAAAGAAGGATGACAGGAAAGAAACAAGGAAGAAAGGAAGAAATGGACAAGAGAAGAAGGAAGAGATGGAAAGGAGCAGCGATAGAACGTTCTCGACATAATGAAAAAAAATCTCTACATTAAAAAAATGGCACAATGCTTCTTCTTCCCCCTATTCTACCATACCCTTAGGCTTAGCCACTTGAAGGAAAATGAAAGTTCAAGTCTGATGGTAAGGAGTGATATTTAAAAATAATAATTAAGCTTATTATTTTAAATCTGGAGTTGTTTTTAATTATGCTGGTAATGATTCTTTAAATATGGTTATATTTTTATTTCTCCTTTCTGAGTTAAGACATTAATTCCCACAGAAACTAAAAAAGAGTCAACAGATCTTAAGAACAAATAATTGGGCTCCAGGTATTAGATTGTAAGTAGGTGGTATTTAAGTCTTTGTTGCATATAAAAGTTTGTATGTCATTTCAAGGAGGATAATAAGAGTTACAGAGTGGGATAGGAGATCAATGAAGTAAAGAACTTTATAAAACTATGTTCTCATTTATATTTAATTTCTAAGGTAACCATAAATAAAACTCAAAACTAGAATAGAAAAGGAAGCATATCTTGTTTATCTCATGCAGAACAACTAAGAATGCAAATTTTTAAAAAAGAAGCAGACAATGTTTTTAACACCTAGGTTATTTTGCTTTGGTTTTTAGGAAAAAATTTAGTAAAAACTAACAAATGCATTTGTTACATTCATGGTGCCTTTGGAATAACAGATGTTATCTACTTACATATATTTACTCATATAAATAGAAAAACTAGCCTTAAATTATGAATTATTAGCAAAACTGTAAAGGAACTTGAATATATTGAGAGGACAAGTAAGCAACTCATAAAAACAACTTAAAGTAAAAACACTTACCAATCTCTTCTTGATCAGTATGGTTTAGATATTTTTTACATATATAAGGCAAGGCGGATTCACAATCCCGACTCCTCCAGGCATTTGGCATAAATGAATTAAATGTTCCACACTGATATTCAACAAATGGCTCAAAATCTATTTCTGAAAATACAGTGTGTGTGGGTGTTTAATGTCAGAGGCAAAATCAGTTGAATATATATTGATGTCATTTTATTTATTCAAATATGATATATTTGATATATATAAATCTAGTTTTTAGCATCAAGGAGATAGCCCTTCTCTTTGGCATATATGGCAAACCCTATAAGATATTATATTATATCTATGGTTTTGCAGTTGAAGTCCATACATGACAATGAAATGATTTCCCAAAGGTAACAATAGCTGATTTTATTGTTTTAAGGAAATATTTTGCCATTTGTTGCTATTTTTAAAACAGCTGACAGGAGTCTTGGCTCCAACCCAGTCCTCTTGCAACCTTGGCTAAGTAGCTTACCTTCTTGATCTCCATTTTCTTGTCTGGAAAAGCTAGGCTTATGAGAGTTGAGGCAAGCTTAAAGACGTTTATACACCACTTTTGAAATAACACGACTTATATATACGTGGGAAATAGCTGTTGTGTAAGGGGGCAGGATCATGCCACCCGTTGAAGGCACATGAAGCACTGCAGGTACCTGGGTTCCAGTTCAGATAGTTGAGCGGTGTTCTATCAGACCACTGCCAGCCAGCGTTTTCATCCAGCTGATTCAGACCTATCCACATTTCCACGGCTTCACTGCCCAAGTGCTCTGAAATGAAGAGAAATACGGAGTTTCAACACACGCAAACAAACAACCTCCTCCCACAATGTTACACTTCTTTCTTGTTTTATTATTCCCGATGGATGCAGTCATAAGTGAACTCCAGTCCATGACAAAGGGTTTTAAGTGCTACTAAACCCCACCCTGATGCTTCAGAGTGACAAAGTCAGCCTCTGCCATCTTGAGAAACACAGCAGTCTCCTAAAGTCTCACTAACAGCAATTCTTTAGCCTTGAAGTGCGTAATCTAAGCATCGGAAGTGCTGCCTCTCAATGATCACCAATCCTCCCAAGGCTGCATGGTTGCAAATTTGAGACCATCTGATTTGAGTGAGCTCATGCACTTAAGGGTTTTAGATGGCAGAGGAGGACGTGTCCAGGAAGGCCACTCCAGAAAGTGCCCCTGTCTTCCTTCTCTTGCTATGTGTGCATGTGTGCCTGGTGGCAGCCTTAGCTTGAAAGCTCAGGCCTCCAGTTTGCTGAGGCCACCATAGGCTCCAAGCAAGGGTGGAACAGGAAGAAGTGATGTTAATCTGTATAATGGGTATATGTGTGTGCACATAAAATTTTTGGCACATTTTAATATTTTTTAAGTATTTCATAGTTAAAAAATTGAACAATGTAAAGAAACTTTTCTTTAGGGATCTGGCAAGGAAGAGAAAGGCAGATAAGTATTGTTGGTGAATGGAGGCAAGTCCTCAAATTTAAGAAGGTATGCTAAAGCAAGCAGGGAGGGGGATGTCCAGAGTGAGAGCTAGAAGGAGTTGTCTGACCAAGAGGAGAAGCATAATCCAAGGGACCAGAGTATCCAGAGGGATCGATAGCAGGCTGGAGCCATACTCTGTTGCATCTTCAGCCGGGGTTGGGAGAAGGCTTTCTGGCAGGCTGCCTCCTTGGCCCCTGCTCCAAACCACTGGGCCACAGCTCCACACATTTTAATTTAACCCCATTTTTGTTATAGGTCCTATGTATACACATGTACATTGGCATGCTTGTACTGAAAAACATGGTTATCAGAACTGTAGGACTAGGGGAAATTTTTCTTTGGTTTTTCTTTTGTTCCATGAATTTTAAAAAATGATTCTAGAATAAAAGAAAATAAAAGAAAGAAACATAAAAAATAAAAGTCAGCCCAAAATGTAGAAGGCCAACCAGGGAGAAGTATGTAATGGAAATAAAGGGATGGTTATTTTTCCGACTGGATAAAAAATATTATACAGTTGTTTAAATGATGCTTTTTAAGTATTTAAAATAAAGATTTTTATTAACATTGAGTGTAAAATGCAATCTACTAAATTAAAATGTTAATAATGTTTCTGGATTTGGGGATTATGGCTTTCCAAAGAGAGAATGGATTCACCAAAACTGATCATATACAACGCCAAGAAGAAAGCCACAATAATTTCAAAAGAATCTACACAGTGTATATTATGGTCTACAATTATATTTCAATTATTTTGCTTTAAAAAAATAAAAGCACTGCCTTTAAAATTCCCCCAAATTATTATAGAATAAATAAAAAAAAAAACCAGTGTCAGAAACGTAGTGAAAGTGACTAGTTTTGTGACACTTTCAAATGTTGCTATTTAATCTTTTAATCTATAAAAGGGAGCATTTTTCTCTTCCTCTTATGGTTCATCTGCTTCAGAACCCAATATATTTTGAACCAGATGCAGGGGGCCTGCCTGAGAGACTGAGGCCCTGACAGTTAAGACTTATAGATAGTGTGACTGTCCCAGTTTGCCAGGAAAACTTACAGTTTATGCTGGTAGTTTCAGCATAATTACTAATCGCAGCCTCTTTTACTCTCAAGAGTCTCAGTTTGGGTGATTGGTTGTAGGATCACCCAGATTATAAAGATCAGTGTATTCACATAACAAGCCAGCAGCATCCTCTGTGATTGAGCATTTCAGTACAATAGGGGAAAACTGGAAGAAGCTATCCCACTTAGGAAAGAAAGGGGCTTTATAATTTTGAGGCCCCAGAAATCCCTAAACAGAAACGGCATACCATTCACAGTTCCCACCCTTCCAAGCTCCTGCCGCATTTACACGGAGTCTCTTTCTGATGTCGATTCGATTAGTCCTTTCAGTAACACTATCTGATTAAATCATATAATGGGTATCATGATGACAGGAGGTGGCAGGGAAGATGGATTGACAAGATAGAGAAATTTTCCACATTTCATATCAGTGCAAGTGTCAAGTGATATCTTCAAATAACCTAGTTAAAATACTTAAATAGCAATTATTCTTATATTAGAGTTATTTTGAATACTCTTTGTGCAGTTGTTTTAACAATACACATAAAAATCACTGGGTAATTTATAATCTGTGTTTAAGGTTACAAAAACATCTATTTAGCTTTACAACTAAATTGGCTCACAATTCTGTAATAATAAATTCAAACTTAAATTCTTTTGGATATTTCTTGGCATTTGTGACAGCTTAGATAATTCCTCATATCATAGTTAATTAATGTTCACCAGCGATTAACAAGAAATTAGACTATTCTCATCATCAAAAAATACCTTGGTCAGAACAGGGTTCTGTCTTTATGAATAGACTTCTGTTTCCCTAAACAATCCCCTGAAGTCTAATTATAGAATTGTGGTATTTAAATCAAAGTCTCTGACATATCTTATTTCTTTCATCAGTATTCAAGTTTGATGAGTAAGTCCAAACCTTCTTACTAGAAATCCTGACAGTCAAGATAGATAACAATTATAATTCATACATGGAATGCAAAATTTTCTGTAAAAACCATTACAGGCTAATAATGATATTGGAAATTGGTGATTTCCTGCAGTATGACTCACTCAAATCAGTTTTGATCATAATTTCCTACTTTTGCATGTCTGTGGGGAAAGGGGCAAAACTGTGCTGTTCAAGCATTTGTTCTATTCCTTCTGGAAGGTATTAATGACTTTCAAAAGCTTTAAAATGTGCTTCCTCTTTCACCCAGTGAATCTAATTCCACAAACTTATAGAGAAATAATTGGGGATCTATGCCCAAAGGTAAGTATAGGCATGATTTATGATAGCAACAAATAAATAAAAACAAAATAAATATTTTTTTATCTATCACTATCTAATAGTAAGAGGTTAGATACATACATTATTCCTAACCTATAATACTATGTAACCATTAAAAATTATGATGCAGATCTATATTTATGGATATGGATAGGTAAACATCATATGCTGGTACATGAAATAAGCATCTTATCAAACTGTGTGCATAGTTGTTAAACGGTTAATACACATGAGTGTTTGTTATGTGTGCCAGGCACTTTTCTAAGGCTTCGCCTGCATCATAACATGTAATCCACACTGCCAACAAGTAGCACTGTTATTATTTCCATTTGATGGGGGGGCGGAATTTGAGGCACAGACAGGTTAGGTCACTCTGCTGGGAAGTGGTAGAAGAAGGAGTCCAACCCAGGCAGATGGTTCTGTGGTCCCTGCTCCGTGCCATTCATGCATTTATTCAAAACTATTGTTTATACATACTATATATGTATGCCTGCCTTTATATGTTTTTTTCTAGAAAAACATGGTTATCTCTGGATTGTAGAATTATGGGATATTTTTCTTTCTGTATACTTGAAATTTAAAAATTATTCTAGAGTAAATATGTACTACACGTGAAATAAAATTTGAAAAAATTGTCAGAAACTTTTAATGAGTGACTAATTGTGCCATACTTTCAAATGTTTCTAAAAATTTTTAAAAAGCTATGTGTACACATCTACAAACACATTTAATCTAGAAAGGAGAAATAAAAGGGTAGTTTAGGTGATGGGTAAAACCCAAGACCCAGTCCATTAGCACAACTCTTTTGACATATTATTGTCCTATCCCGTTAGTTAACATGTTGTGCTTTTGCTTTTCCAACCAGATTTGAAGTTCTTAGTCATCCATGAGAAGGCCTATGTATCTGTGCATATTGACTGACAGGCGAGATTTTGTTTAATTAATAAATGACTTAATTATTTATTAACGGAAGCTGAATAGCTAAGATCTCCAGCAGAGCAGGGATTTGTATTTAAGTTTGGAAGAGTTGCAAATTGTCCTGGGTTCCTTGCTGGGGCCTCAACTTCTCTTCTCCCAGGGAGAGAAAATAAAGAAGAAATGCCCGGGTGCCAAATGGTTTGGCCCAGGGGACAGGTCACAATTCTGGGTGTGAGATGGCACTGTACTAATAAAATAAAACATTTTCTAAGGGACTTTTTTTCAGAATATATTTTTGCATACCTGGACATAACTGTTAACAGTCATTTTAATTGCATTAATATCGGTGTGTGTCATCCACCTACTTACTCTTTATGAAATTTTCTTCGTTTTCATCTGCAATACTTAGTAAAGCTCCTCCTTGCATCTGGCATGAATAATGTGCCTCATTCCAGGAAAGAGAGGAAAGCAGGTTGAATTGGTAGCAAATGTGTGAATTGAGATCCTTCTCCCAGACGGCATCACAACCCACCTCTGCGGACGCTGAAAACAAAGTCCATTAAAACATGAACTATGATCTTACTTTATCTATACAACAATGCATTTCTAAGATGAATTTGAATGGAATGATTCCAATTTCAACCTCTAAAACTTCAGTGCCTTATTGAATCTTGATTAGGTTTTTATGATGAAATGTGCATTGTTATCCCACTAGTATTTTATGGTTCAACTCTTTCAAGATTTAAAGGAAAGTCAAGAAATTATCAATAAAGAAGGTCCAATCCTTTCTGGGAAAATAAGAGAAGGCATTTTTAAAAGAAGGAAACAGAAAAGTATTTGTGAAAATAGCATGAGGTCTCTACAAAGCAGTCATTTACAACTTTATACTGAAAGTTGTGTGAATTTAAATGTTTATTTGAGACGCATGCAAATGTTGTTTCAAAAAGCCTTTTTCCCCCAAATACCAAAATGCTAGGTGGAATAAAAGGGATACAGTTGAAATATGAGTTCATGATGAACACAAGTTTTTGAATAAACATTGAGAACAGGAACACTGATATTCAGTTTAAGCTAAAGTTCTTTCAACCCAAAGGAAGAGAAGCAAAATGTACTTGTAAAACATTGCATAGTATGCTTAAAAGTAAATTTAATGAAGTGTGAAATGTGGATCTGAAATTTGAAGTTTACTGAAATAACAGAAAATAAAGACCTAGTTTGGGTGATTTTGCTAAAATTTTAAATCAAACCCCAAGGAGAACTAAGCAGCCACAGGAACTACCTGAGATCAAACTCAGCCAAAGAATTTCAGAATGTAGAAAATGTGAAACATGCTATATCCTGAGTGTAACTGATGGACAGGCAATTTGCTAAAATCTAGAATAGTATTTCCCAAAGTGTAATCTACAGAGTAAGACAACTTCACGAGCTCTCCAAGAGGAGCTGGGACATAATGCATAAATAACCTCCTCTGGTAAATTCAAAATGTACAAGAGCATAGTAAAGGCTCTGAGAAGGTCTGTGGTAAAGAAACAGCTCAATTTTAATTTGGTTATACTTCAAACTTACTTGACAATGAAATCTTTTTTGTTGGTTTCCTTCCCCCATAATACTTAGATGTTTCCCTTGGGAAGGTAGAAATTTGTTTTCATGTCTGATCATAATGTGCTTTCCCCAGAACCGAGTTAGTTAACCAGAAGTTATTAAACCACATATAAATCTAAAGTTGTCTATATAGTTTTCTGACTGCTACAGGTATTTATAAAAGGATCCAAAATGAAGGAGGGCAGAAAATAAAGCTATCACCAAGTAAAACTGAAGGAAAGGAAAAGAAAGAGGGAAGGAATATTTAAGTAATCATCTTGCTCTGGTGTCTGAAATTTTCCCATTGAGAATGAGTCCTTAGAAATTGTCTTCAGTTAAAATGCTAGACCATCCCTGAGATGGACAACACAGTAAGTGTTAACAGACATCAGCTCAGCCCTGTTCATCTGGCAAAGACAGTTGAGGTCATAAGAGCGGGGCAGGGAACTGTTTACAATTTCATTGTGCATAAAAATCATTTAGCCAGCTTGTAAAGAAAATGCAGATTCCTTGTTCTTAGTCCCAGAGACTGAGTTAGTAGGTCTGGGGTAGGATCCAGGAACCTGCATTTTAAACATATTCTTGATTCTAATGCAGGTGGTTTACAAAGCAAACCCTGGGAAACACTGACTTGGAAGAAAAAAATTAAAGCATTTCCTAAGGAGTGCAGGTCTGAGTAGCTCTTTACTACTAGAAGATAGTAAGATGTCAGAAAGGGAGAGATGTTGGTAGAAAATGTCAGAGGGGGAAATCGGGGGAGGATGTCCGGAAGAGAGATCTGGGAATAGAGTAACTGCCTATCATCTCCTGCTATAAGGAAAGGGTCAATAATAAATCCTAATTATAAGCCTTCAGTCCACAGCCATATCATGATAAGAGGAGGTCTGGAGGACACTTCAATTGATCTCATTCCCATTTTTGCCAAGAGTTGGTCCTGCCCTTTCTTTCTTTCTTTTTTTTTTTTTAAGATTTTATTTATTTATTTGAGAGAGAGAGTGCGAGCAGGAGCGGGGCAGAGGGGCAGGGAGGGAGAGGGGTAGAGGGAGAAGGAGAGGCAGACTCCCTGCTGAGCAGGGAGTGGACATGGGGCTCAATCCCAGGACCCTGGTATCAGGACCTGAGCCAGAGGCAGATGCTTAACCGACTGAGCCACCCAGGTGCCCTGGTCCTGCCCTTTCAACAGGACATAGATTGAGCTGTGTAAACACAGCTTTTTGTGGTAACCTGCTTGAATTCTGTACATTAAACAGTTGAGATGAGAGGCTTGCAGGTGATCCTGTCTCTGATACAAATTATACAGCCCAGTTTTGTTAGATTTCCCTTGGTTTGGGATTATCTGTGCCAATTCTTCTTCTTTTTTTTTTTTTTTTTAAGATTTTATTTATTTATTTGAGAGAGAGAGAGAAGGAGCTCACGAGTCAGGGGGAGGCGCAGAGGGAGAAGCAGACTCCCCACTGAGCAGGGAACCCAACACGGGGCTCGATCCCAGAACCCTGAGACTATGACCTGAGCCGAAGGCAGATGATTAACTGACTGAGCCACCCAGGCGCCCCTGTGCCAATTCTTAAGGTTAATCAAAAGGAAGCTTGCGGTCAAATGTTTGCATCAGGCGCCTGCCTATATTCTTCTAACAAGTAAGCTCATCTGTCATTGAAATTTGGTTTTAACTAAAATGTAAGAATTTGTACTTCCGTGCACCCAGACGCAAGTGCCATCTCTTCTTCTCTTCATGGGCCGCATGTCACTCCACAGATCTTATTTGAAGGCTGTAGGGTAACAAACGGGATGAAAGCGCCACCATGGACCTGGGCACTGTGGTGTACTGCCCTGATTTCCCTTCACGATTGAAGACCTTATTTCTCTAGCTGCCGGGAGACACAACTCAGTGTTAACCTTCTTCAAGGAGTGCCTTGGCTGAGAAGTCTCTTTGCCCAATATCACTCTCCCTTCCCAAAGGCAGCCTGCAAACCATGATTGGTCAGTGCAGGGCTATGGGTGCCTCCTCTCACCTCAACTAGGGGCAACTCCAGCTTGGGAAGCTCTCATACAGTCAATCTAGGGGACTCCAGGCCTGCATCACAATCCTGCACAATACTGCTCTCTCCCCTTCCTCTCCACATGTATTGATCCTGAGAGCACTCCCCCAAGAGAGCTGCTTGTTCATCTCTGCCTCAGGGACTGATTCCCAGGAACCCACTTGGCACAGGATCCCATCTTGGCCTGGGACACATGCATTTAATACTCTTAGTTCTCTTGTTTCTTCATACATGATCTCTCTTCCCAAGCCACTGAAAATGCGAGAGTGAAGGCTGGTGTCTCAGGTGCATTTAATTATTCTTGAAAAATTCTACTCTAGGGCTAGAGTCATATTGTTATATTTCTTTGCATCTATGGCTGTCTTTATATTGTTGCTCCTGTCACTAAATTATGAGCTCCTTGAGGGAAGCAACTGTGTCCTGTATATCTTTGTATATCCTACTCTTTGATGAAAGAGTACCAGAATCCTTTGCATGTTATAAATAGGTGATTTTTTCTCTAAATATACCTGTCTTCTAATGAACTGAGATTTATTCATGTCAACACTGATTTTTATTATGGATTTTGCTGGGATGCAGCCATTCCTTTTCCTTTGTTAACGTGGCTGGTTTTTCTTCCCAAAGGATACAGCTTTGCCATTGTCCCAGGTCAACTGTTTCTTGCCACTCGAAAAAAAATTTTGAATTCTTTAAAAACAAAAAATGAATTCTCATACGATTAGAGCAACTCCAAGCTACAAAGTAATTATTTTTCTCTCTTTGGTCTTTTATATACTCGTCACGAAGTTATTGGATCTCTGCTCCCTGCAAAGTGCTGTGTAGGTAAATCTCCTGTAAAAAGAATATCAGACCAAGTCAGGACTTCTTGCTGTACCTTCATAATGCCTTACACATTTCTTGGTGGCCCTGATCACAACCGAAATTAAATGATGTATTTAATTTTGCTCCTTGATTCTCTGTTTTTCCCGATAAAATGTAAGGATCAGGAAGGCAGGCACCATGTTCCATCTTTTTCATGCTCTTCCCCAAACTTCCCCATCAGCATTTTAAAGGTAATTGGGTAGAGGTGAGTATGCTATCAAAGGAACCTGAGAAGTGCTGGCCACAAAAGGAAGAGGAAAACTAGTAGGTGGGGGTCCTAGACGCCCACGAAAGGAGATGGTGTCGATTTTTGTTACATGTTGCTGAGTCTTTAAGTAAGGTGAGGACTGAGACCACAAGTGAGCATGAGCGCTGTTTCAACAGAGGAACCCAATCACTGGCCTTCTCTGTGCCTGCTCCAAACAGAGGAGCAGAGAAAAGTCATTCTGATCAGTTGATTATCAACCACCCCCAATACTTCCTGGAAACATTACTAGTTTTCTCTAGTAAGCTTGCTCTCTGGCAGCCACAATGCTCATTTCACATCTTTCCTATTGCCCAAACCTCTTATTCCTTCTGCCTCCTCCTCAGAGAAAAAATCTACAGCCTCTGGACCCGTTTCTCCTCATTTTCTCCCATCACCTAATCAGTCAAACTTCTTGGACCCGCACCATCGTCTCCCTCTTCCCTCTTACGGAGAAATTGTCTTTACATCTACGAAAGGCCAGTCTGTCCATCTAGGATCTGGATCCTACTTCTTTCTGTCTTCTGAGAGATCATATATATATACAATCAATTGCGCTCACTTTCCTGCATCTTCAGCCTCTCTCTGTTGGATCATTTCCACATGCATTCAAAGATGGCCTAGCATTGCTCGTCCTTAAAAAATAAGAGACAAAAACACTTTCTCCCATGGCATCCCCTTCCCCCCCTTTTCTCTACCCCCATTAGTCAAATACTTTTACACACATACGGTCTTCAATTCCTCATCTCCCATTTACTCTTTCAAAAATAACAGTTTTATTGAGATATACTTAACATGACATAGAATTCACCTATTTATTTATTTAAAGATTTTATTTATTTGTCAGAGAGAGAGAGAAAGGAGAGAGAGCACAAGCAGGGGGAGCGGCAGGCAGAGGGAAAAACAGGCTCCCTGATGAGCAAGGAGCCTGATGCAGGACTATCCTAGGACCCTGGGGTCATGACCTGAGCCAAAGGCAGATGCTTAACTGACTGAGCCTCCCAGGCGCCCCTAACTCACCCATTTAAAGTAAATAATTCAATGATTTCTAGTACAGTCAAAGAATTGTGCAACCATCACCACAATCAGGTTTAGAACATTGTCGTCACCCAGTACCCATTAGCAGTCATTCTCCATTGCCCCCTCAAATCCCATCCCCACCCTCAGCCCAAGGCAACCACTAATTAGTTTCCATCTTTATGGGTTTGCTTTTTCTGGACATTTCATATGAATGGAATTCTACAATATGTGGTCTTTTGTGACTGGCTTCTTTAATTAGCATAATAATTCCAAGAGTTGTCTATGGTGTAGCATGCACCAGTACTTCACTTCTCTTTATTGCCCAATAATATCCCACTGTATGACTATTCTACATGCTATTTATGCTTTTATCAGTGATAGACACTTGGGTTGTTTCTCTTTTTTGGCTTTATGAATAATGCTGTTATGAGCATTTGTTTATAGGTTTCTTTGTGTGTGTAGGCATACGTTTTCATTTCTCCTGAATACGTACCTAGGAGTGGAACTACAGGGTCATGTGGTGACTCAATGTTTTTTTCTTTTTTTTAATTTTATTTTATTATGTAATGTAGTCAACGTACAATACATCATTAGTTTTTGATGTAGTGACCCACACAACCTTTTGAGGAACTGACAGACTGTTATCCAAAGCAGCGGTACCCTTTTACAATCCTACTAGCAGTAGCTGAGAGTTCCAGGTTCTCCATGTCCTCACCAACATTTGTTATTATCTTTCTGATTGTAGCCATCCTGCTGGTTGTAAAGTGGCATCTCATTGTGGTTTTCGTTTGAATTTCCCTGATGGCTAATGATACTGAGCATCTTTTCATGTGCGTATTGGCCACTTCAAATCTTCTTTGGAGAGATGTCTGTTCAGACACTTTACCCATTTTTAATTGTTTTTTATTATTGAATTATAAGAATTTTTTATATATTCTAGATATAAGGTCCTTTATTAGATACATGACTTGCAACAGGAAACGACAGATGTTGGCGGGGATGCGGAGAAAGAGGAACCCTCCTATGCTGTTGGTGGGAATGCAAGCTGGTGCAACCACTCTGGAAAACAGTATGGAGGTTCCTCAAAAAGTTGAAAATAGAGCTACCATACGATCCAACAATTGCACTACTGGGTATTTACCCCAAAGATACAAATGTAGGGATCTGAAGGGGTACATGCAACCTGATGTTTATAACAGCAATGTTCACAATAGCCAAACTGTGGAAAGAGCCAAGATGTCCATCAACAGATGAATGGATAAAGAAGATGTGGTATATATACAATGGAATATTATGCAGCCATCAAAAGGAATGAGATCTTGACATTTGCAACCACGTATGCTGAGGGTGTATGCTGAGCAAAATAAGTCAATCAGAGAAAGACATGTATCATATGACCTCACTGATATGAGGAATTTTTAATCTCAGGAAACAAACTGAGGGTTGCTGGAGTGGGGGGGGTGGGAGGGATGGGGTGGCTGGGAGATAGACATTGGGGAGGGCATGTGCTATGGTGAGCACTGTGAATTGTGCAAGACTGTTGAATCACAGATCTGTACCTCTGAAACAAATAATGCAATATATGTTAAAAAAAAAAAAGAAGAAGATAGCAGGAGGGGAAGAATGAAGGGGGGGAATTGGAGGGGGAGATGAACCATAAGAGACGATGGACTCTGAAAAACAAACTGAGGGTTCTAGAGGGGAGGGGAGTGGGGGGATGGGTTAGCCTGGTATTAAAGAGGGCATGTTCTGCATGGAGCACTGGGTATTATGCACAAACAATGAATCATGGAACACTACATCAAAAACTAATGATTTAATGTATGGTGATTAACACAACAATAAAAAATTTAAAAAAAGATATATGACTTGCAAATATTTTCTCCCATTCCATGGGTTGTCTTTTCACTTTCTTGATAGTGTCCAGTGAAGCACAAAAGTTTTTACTTTTGATGAAGTCCAATTTATCTATTTTTTCTTTTGTTGCTTGCATTTTGGTGTCATATCTAAGAACCCATTGCTATATTCAAGGCCATAAACTATACCCCTATATATTCTTTTAAGAGTTTTATAGTTTCATCTTTTCCATTTAAGTCTTTGATCTATTTTGAGCTAATTTTTTGTAAGGTGAGAGATAGGTGTTCAATTTCATTCTTTTTAATGTGGATATCCAGTTTCCCTTACCATTTGCTGAAAGGCTATTCTTTCTCCATTAAATTGTCTTAGCATCTTTGTCCAAAGTCAATTAACCATAAATGAGGACTCACAATTTTATTTAATGTTTTAAGCTTATTATTATTATTTTTTAAGTAATCTCTTTACCCAACATGGGGCTCAAACTCACAACCCTGAGATCAAGAGTCACACACTCTTCCAACTGAGCCAGACAGGTACCCCTATTCAATTTTGACAGGACCAAATTGTCTTGATTACCGTAGCTTTGCATAAATTTTGAAGTCCTCCAACTTTGTTCTTCTTCATGGTTATTTTGGCTCTCTTGGGCCCTTTGAATTTCCATATGAATTTTAGGATAAGCTTGTCACTTTTTGCAAAGGAGCCAGCTAGAATTTTGATAGAGATTGCAGTGATAGTGCCCTCTTAGCCGTATTAAGTCTTTTGGTCTCATGAACATGGAATGTCTTTCCATTTATTTATGTCTTCTTTAACTTCTTTCAACTATATTTTGTAGTTCTAAGAGTGTAAGTTTTTCACTTCTTTCGTTAAATGTTTTCCCAAATATTTTATTTTATTTTATTTTATTTTTTAAAGATTTTATTTATTTATTTGACAGGGAGAGACACAGCGAGAGAGGGAACACAAGCAGGGGGTGTGGGAGAGGGAGAAGCAGGCTTCCCGCTGAGCAGGGAGCCCGATGCGGGGCTAGATCCCAAGACCTTCGGATCATGACCTGAGCCGAAGGCAGACACTTAGCGACTGAGCCACCCAGGTGCCCCCATTTTATTCTTTGGGATGCTACTATAAACGGAATTGTTTTCATAATTTAATTTCTGGATACAATTAATTTTTGTATATTGATCTTGTATGCTGTGAATGTGTTTATTAGTTGTAATACTTTTTTAGTGGATTCCTTAGAATTTTATATATATGAGATCATGTCACCTGCAAATAGAGATAGCTTTACTTCCTCTTTCCAATCTGAATGCCTTTTATTTCATTTTCTTGCTTACATTCCCTGATTAGAATCTCCAGTACAATGTTGAATAGACATTCTCATTTTATTCCTAATTGTAGGGAGGAAGCATCCGGTCTTTTATCATTAATTATGTTGGTTGTGGGTTTTTCATAGATGCTCTTATCAGGTTGAGGAAATTCCTTTCTGTTCCTGGTTTTGGAGTGTTTTTTTTTTTTCTTAGTTACACAAAGGGATTTAAATTTTGTCAAATATTTTTTCTGCATTTATTGAGATAATCATGTTTGTTTTGTCCTTTATCCTATCGATATGCATATTAATTGGTTTCCTGAGTTTTAAACCACTTTTGCATTCTTGAGAAAAGTTCCAGTGGGTCATGGTGTACAATTCTTTTTATATGTTGTTGCATTCTGTTTGCCAGTATTTTGTTGAGGATTTTTGCATCTATATTCATGAGAGATACTGGTGTATAGTTTTCTTTACTTGTGATGTCTTTGTTTGGTTTCAGTATCAAGGTAATATTGGCCTCACAGAATGAATTGGGGAATGTTCCCTGCTCTTCTATTTTTGTCATTTACTCTTTAACCCACTCAGTTTGGCACCTAGAGTTTACTTGGTAAGGTCATCAGTGATCTCCATGTTGCCAAGTCGAGGAAACACTTAAGTTTCAGAACTTGTCAAGTCAAGCCCTTTGGCAGCGTTTGGCAAGTTGAATTCCCTGTCTTGGCTGATGCACTCTTTTTTTTTCTTGACTTTACATGCCTGGCTACCCTTCTACCACTTTGGCTGCCTATTCTCAGTCTCCTTTGCTGGTTCATTCTTCTCTGTTCAAACTAACTGTTGAGGTCCTAAGACTTGGCCCTGAGTCCCCTTTCTTTCTATTCTACACATACTCTAGACTATCTAACCCATTCTTATAAATCCCTTTACTACAACTCTCAAATACATAGAGACCTCTATATCTAACTGCCTAGTCCACATCTCACATGATTGACTGATGCATAACATGTCCCAGTCTGAATGCTTGGTTGTCTCTTCCAAATCTGTATCTCCATTAACTTTGCTATGCATATCAGAAAGCTGGGGTCTTAATTAACACTTCATTTTCTCCCTTATCCTTTAAGTCTGTCCTTACCAGTGAGAAATCCAACACCTGGTTAAAAATCTATATATGATTTTTCAGGCCTGACTGTAGGCAATTACAAAGGCCTTATCTGGTAGACCTCATGGGGGGAAGGCTCCCCTCCATATCAGACTTGGTTCACAGATGATGCACTAAAGTCTCTGGAGGGAGTTCCAGTCAAAGATTCAGGCCCCCCTGGGCCATCATGCTCTTCACATTCCTAGCTCTGGCTCCTTCATTTCTAAGCCTCTTTTTCTGAGGCCTTGGGATGATATCCTCTTCGGGTACCTCTACTAAGGTTGGGGGGTAGAGGAGGGGGAACCTTGAAGACACTTTTACCCACTCTGACTCAGTGCCCAGTCCTTTTCCACTCCTAGCTTTTCCCTCTCCCCTTACCCTTGACCCCAGAATCCACAAAACTGAGGAGGCTTTTGTTGAGGGCTCTCTCAATAGCCTGTGCTTATCCTTCTGACCTTTGGCCAGTGTGCCATTCCATAAGGAAAATGGAGCAAGAGGAGTTGGTGCTTCCTCCCATTTTAAGTTCTTGCTTCTATCTCACAGTAAGTGATAAAAGACTTAACTCTTTCATTTTCGGCTTGTTGCTTTAATCGGCTACTCAGACACCTGACAGCTCAGCTCCTTCTCTCCAGCTCAGCTGTGTTCCCAAGAACCGCATCTTATTCAGTCTATCTCCAGATTAGATTTCCAATACATCCATTTTCCAACCCACTTTCTGCTACCTAACTCAAGTCACCACTATCCCTGATTCAACTACTGCTGGGACCTTATAACTGGTCTCAACGATTTCCTTCTTGCCCTCCTGCAAGCCGTTTGCCATAAAGAATTCACAATGATCCTTAAAAAAATTTTAAATCATTATCATATCACTGCTTAAGATCCCTTTATAGCTTCCATTTATAGTTAGAATTAGGTAAATCTTTACCTCTAGAACACCTTGAATTATCATGCCTCTGCATGAGTTGGCCTCTGCCAACCTTTTCAGAATGTCTTGCTCCTCTATCCCTTACTGTGCTCTTGCCACATTGTCTTTCCTAGACAGTAGTAACCTCTTTCCCTCCTCAAAGCCTTCAGGCATTTGGCTAGTGGCACACTGTGGGTAAAGGTAGGGAAACAATCACCCTTGGACAGGTGAGAGTATTTTATCATGGATGTTGTTTAGAATTGTCAGTGCATGTGCATGGTGAGTCAAAAGCATATCGATGTCTAGTTGGTTTTATTATTTTTTTTAGTTCTATTCAAACAATATATTTCCTTTATTGCCTGTAAACCTAGTGCTGACCATTCCCATAGACCATACACCTCTAGGTGGATATCTCATCCTCTCACTTTCCATCTTGATAACTGTTATTCATCTCTTGGACTAGAGATTTAAATACAACATACTCAGAAAAACTTTCCTTGACTCACAAATTTAAATTAGATTTCTTACTGATAACACCATTTTTTTTAAAGTGGCACTTATAAAAAATTATATATCAATTTGGGTATTTTACTTGAATGTGAACTTCATTAGGACAGGCACTATGACTTTCATCTTTCATGTTCATGGTTATAATCCCAGCACAAACTTGGCACATAGTAGGTGTTCAATACAGATTTGTGGGAATGAATGAATAAACGGTTTGTGAAAATAGAGATCAGGCATGCATTGTCATAGAAGTCAAGGACAGACAGTGGACTGAGGAATGAAAGCAAGGTGAAGAAGTATAGACAATTCTTTTGAGAAGTCTGTCAATGGTGAGGGGGGGTAAAAGACATGGGTGTTTTCAGGAGGCTGAAGTGGGTATGAAGGTGTTATATTATTTTTAAGATATTTTAAGACTTGAGTGGGTTTCTCTTACACTGTTGGTGGGAATGCAAACTGGGGCAGCCACTCTGGAAAACAGTATGGAGGTTCCTCAAAAAGTTAAAAATAGAACTACCGTATGACTCAGCAACTGCACTACTAGGTATTTATCCAAAGGATAGAAAAATACTGGTTCAAAGGGCACATGCACCCCAATGTTTATAGCAGCATTATCAATAGTAGCCAAGTTACGGAAAGAGCCCAAATGTCCATCGGCTGATGAATGGATAAAGAAGATGTGGTATAAATACACAATGGAATATTACTGAGCCATCAAAAGAATGAAATCTTGCTATTTGCAATGATGTGGATGGAGCTAGAGTGTATTATGCTAAGCAAAATAAGTCAGTCAAAGACAAATGCCATATGATTTCACTCATATGTGGGACTTAAGAAATAAAACAGATGAATATAGGGGAAGGGAAAAAAAAGAGAGAGGGAAGCAAACCATAAGAAATTCTTTTTTTTTTTTTTTTAAGATTTTAGTTCTTTCTCAGAGAGAGAGAGAGACAGAGGCAGGCAGAGGGAGAAGCAGGCTCCTTGCTCAGCAAGGAGCCCGATGTGGGACTCGATCCCAGGACCCTGGGATCATGACCTGAGCTGAAGGGAGATGCTTAACCGACTGAGCCACCCAGGCGTCCCAACCATAAGAAACTCTTAACTACAGAAAACAAACTGAGCGTTGATGGAGGGAGGTGGGAGGGGGATAGGCTAAATGGGTGATGGGTATTAAGGAGGGCACTTGTTGTGATGAGCACTGGGTGTTATATATATAAGTGATGAATCACTAAATTATGCACCTGAAATAAATTTTGCCATATGTATTAACTAACTGTAATTTAAATAAAAACTTAAAATAAAAAAGAAGACCTAAATTAAGCAAGTTTAACTGCTAATGGAGAAGGATCCAGTAGAATGATGGGTGTTGAAATCACCTAGAAAACTTGTTAAAACAGGTTGCAGGGCTGCACTTCTAGAATTTCCGATATAGTTGTTTGGGGTGTTGCTGATAATTTTCCTTTCTATCAAACTTGCAAGAAATGCTGCTGCTGTTGGAATGGGGATCACACTTTGAGAAACACTGAGATACAGGTTGGAGAAGGTTGAATGGGAGGCTCTGGAGTCCAAGCGGGGAGATTTGCCCTAGGTAGAAGGAGGAACACTATTGTATAAGGCAGAGGAAAAAAGATGGGTGCAGACCCAGGTGGGCTTAAAAGTTAGGGAGCAGAAATTGTCAAAACTTTCCCTCTGATGGGTCCTGTTTTCATTATGAGTAAGAACTGAGGTCATCTGATGAGAATCAGGAAGGAGAATGGGGGGTAGGGTAAGAAGTTAGAGGAAGGTAGGGAGGTTGGTATGGTCATTGGGGGGAGCAAGAGAGCAGTATGACAAAAGAGAAATAATAGCATTGCAACTAGTGTTGGAGGCTTAGGTGAGGTTCACAGTCATACATCTATGTTGACACCAATCTGCCCGTTACACCGTTGAAGTTACTGATAAAATAATTGTATCAGCTGAATAAGGTTCAAGGACAATCAGACCATTCCAGAGGTTGATGTCTTAAAAATATCTCAAACTAACTGAACATGACTGTCCAGCTGTGTAAGACACACAATTAAGAGGGACTTATCATGGCCCAGAACTGCCTCTAAATAAACCCCCAGAGATTCCTATATATCTCCTTGTTCCTGAAAATCGATCGTGACAAGTGCTTTATTATATCTCTCCTGCCAGTGTGTTTATATATGTAGTAGTACTAAATTTAAATTTTGCTTCCTTACAGTCTTTTTTTTTTTTTTTAAAAAGGAAGCATTATTTTACAGCGAGATACTAAAAACTTCCATTAAGAAAGATGAGATACAGAAGTACAAATCTTTGCTTTATTCCACTCACTCCTTTCTGTCCTATTCACTTGTTGCTCCCATGGAAAAAGCTATCAGCTTGCTCAGATTTCAGGCTCTGACACATCATTTTGAGTTATGTTGATTACGAGGAACCAAAAGTAACAAGAAAGGAAGGAAACTGGAAGTGTAATTTAGCACTATACCAATGGTGCTGGTTGAGGTAAAGGTCAGGAGAGCTGGAATCTAGCAGGCTGTCAAGCAGAAGAAGCTTCTGAGCTATAGGAAGACTGGGGGGTGAAAAGCCCCAAGCACCACTGTACCCAGGTTTCCACCTGGGAAACCATAATTGAATACAGGAGACAGAGAATGGTAACAGGGCTCTTCACAGAACCTCAGGGAGAATACTGTGGTTAAAAAAAATGTCAAAATCCTAGAGGAGAACATAGGCAGTAACCTCTTCAACATCGGCCATAGCAACTTCTTTCATGACATATCTCCAAAGGCAAAGGAAACAAAAGCAAAAACAAACTTTTGGGACTTCATCAAGATAAAAAGCTTCTGCACAGCAAAGGAAACAGTCAAAAAACTAAGAGACAACCCACAGAATAGGAGAAGATATTTGCAAATGACATTACAGATAAAGGGCTGGTATCTAAGATCTGTAAAGAACTTCTCAAACTCAACACCCAAAAAACAAAAAGTCAAGTCAAAAAAAATGGTCAGAAAACATGAACAGACACGTCTCCGAAGAAGACATACAAATGGCTAACAGACACATGAAAAAATGTTCAACACTGGGATGCCTAAGTGGCTCAGTTGGTTAGGTGTCTGCCTTCGGCTCAGGTCATGATCCCAGGGTCCTGGGATCGAACCCCACGTCGGGCTTCCTGCTCAGCAGGTGAGTCTGTTTTTCCCCCCCTCCCTGCTCATGCTCTCTCTCACTCACTCTCTCTTTCAAATAAATAAATAAAATCTTAAAAAAAAAAAAAGAAAAAAATGTTCAACATCATTAGCCATCAGGGAAATTCAAATCAAAACCACATTGAGATACCACCTTACACCAGTTAGGATGGCAAAAATCAACAAGGCAGGAAACAACAAATGTTGGAGAGGATGTGGAGAAAGGGGCACCCTCTTACACTGTTGGTGGGATACAAGCTGGTGCAGCCACTCTGGAAAACAGTATGGAAGTTCCTCAAAAAGTTAAAAATATGCAATTGCATATTTTTTGCAAATGCAATTGCATTACTGGGTATTTACCCCGAAGATACAGATGTAGTGAAAAGAAGAGGCACATGCACCCCAATGTTCATAGCAGCAATGTCCGCAATAGCCAAGCTGTGGAAGGAGCCGAGATGCCCTTCAACAGATGAATGGATAAAGAAGATGTGGTCCATATATGCAATGGAATATTACTCAGCCATCAGAAAGGATGAATACCCAACTTTTACATCAACATGGATGGGACTGGAGGAGATTATGCTAAGTGAAATAAGTCAAGTGGAGAAAGTCAATTATCATATGGTTTCACTTATTTGTGGAACATAAGGAAGAGCATGGAGGACACTAGGAGAAGGAAGGGAAAAATGAAGGGGGGGAAATCAGAGGGGGAGACGAACCATGAGAGACTGTGGACTCTGGGAAACAATCTGAGGGTTTCAGAGGGGAGGGGGGAGGGTTATGGGGTAGCCCAGTGATGGGTATTAAGGAGGGCATGTGTTGTAATGAGCACTGGGTGTTACATGCAAACAATGAATCATGGAACACTACATCAAAAACTAATGATGTACTGTATGGTGACTAACATAACATAATAAAAAAAATTTTTTTTGTCCCCAGTATTAAGGCCATGTGAAATACATGTTAATGATATTGATATTGGTTTATTTTTTAATTTATTTTTAAAGATTTTATTTATTTATTTGAGAGAGAGGGAGAGAGCATGAGTGGGGGAGGAGGGGCAAAGGGAGAGGGAGAAGCAGACTCTCTGCTGACTGCGGAGCCTGATGTGGGGCTGGATCCCACGACCTTGGGATCATGACCTGAGCTGAAGGCAGACGCTTAACCCACTGAGCCACCCAAGCGCCCCTGCCCCAGTCTCTCCTGCATCTCTTCCTTCATCACATCTCCTCACACTCTAAAAGCTGAGGGGTTAAAACCAGCACTGGGCCTTCAGGATTCCTAACCTCTGTGTTAAAGTCTCCACTGGGATTGATCAATGGTCCATACCATATTAGTTGTTAAATGTCTTAATATCAGCTCTGTATATAGATGTATGTTTACAGAATTATCTGCATACTGTGAATTGTCTGATGAAGAATCATCTGCAACAGGATCATTTGGGTTACTTGTCAAAAATGCAGATGCTTGGGTCCCACACACTGGACCCACTACCTCTCTGATAGAGGGGCCGGGATATGTATTGTTAACTATCCCCCTGGTGATTCTAGAATATCATATCAAATATAGTCTGTATTTTCTGGCATAGAGCAAATCTGTCTGTATTACATCTAGAAACCAAGTTCTTTGAAGGGAGGGTCCTAAGGACTAACACTCTTGATATCCACCACTATGCTAACTTAGTGCTGCTGACAGACAATAAAGAGAAGGAACCATTGATTCAGAAGTGCATACTGAATGGATAAGTTAGATTTGATGATGATATATGTTGATGCTGATGGCAATGGCTAATCCTGGTGAGTGCTTACCATGTACCAGAAGTACATGTACCTTAGATGCATCATCAAATAATAATAATAATCATCATCATCATCATCATCATCTCAATAATCCTAAAAGGTACCGTTATTATATCCATTTTATGGCAAAGAAACGGAGCCTCAAGATCTCATCATTGAAGGGAAACAGACTCCAAGCTTGGTCTGTCTGACTTCAAAGCCTGTACTCTCTCCTATTCACTGAGGCATACTGGTTCTTAGATTAGAAAACAATTCTACAGATAACTTATAAATTCTTTGGAATTCATCTCTTCAACTTGCGTTTGTTTCTAATTTATTTGTTGTATTTGCCATACATGTGGAGGGGAGGTAGGCAAGGAAGAGGAGATAGTAGGAGCTATACTCTCTGACTTGCAAGAACCAAGGTGGAGGACACTGAATATAGAAAGTAGAAAGTATAGGGGCGCCTGGGTGGCCAGTCTGTTGGGCACCTGACTCTTGATTTCAGCTCAGATCATGATCTCAGGGTGGTGAGACTGAGCCCCGAATTGGGCTCCACACTGGGCATGGAGCCTGCCTAAGATTCTCTCTCTATCTCCCCCTCTGCTTCTCCCCCTTCTTTTTCTTCTCTAAAAAAAAAAAAAAGAGTAGAAGATATATATAAATATTCTTCAATATTTAGCAGCTATTGGAAAACTTTTAGCTAAATAAAAATAAAATAGTAAAGTACTAACTGAAAAAAAGTTAGAACATTGCAGCTGTCAGATTTTGAGATTATAGCTAGAAATTGAGCAATAAGGAAAGGGAATCAAGATGAGAACTCATTGTTGAGAAATAATGAGGGCAACTGTGATTTTAGAAAGGTCATCAGGGGACCAGCTGATGCCTGGACCTGACAATGGGCAAGATAGGCAGTCTGGACATGGAGAAATTAAGGCAGCTTATAGGAGGGGATGGGTTGAATGCAGAAATAAAGAGTAAGTTTACATGTATTCATGTTTGTTTTGACGTATTCTGCCCAGAAGCTGGGATTAATGAGCGCACAGAGTGTTACAATTTCATTCTGGTTAAAGCATCCTTATGCACTGAGCTTAATGAAGAATGGCTAATTAACATCTTTTGAGCATAAGAGGAAAAAAAGAATATACATCAGAATTGTCTTTTCAAGACAAAACAAACACAAAATCAAAGTCTGGATAAATGGAATCAGAGTGCTTATTCAGACTTCAATATATCAATTCTGGTGCTTTTCCTTAAATACAGATAACTTTCTAATCATGCTTGATTCATTCATGACATATGGGGAAAACTAGATTTTCTTCTTACTGGGATCTGGGCAAAATCCCCACTTCTCATCTCGTTCATATCGGCTGGTCGTGGCGCACCACAGTAAGTGGCCTTCCCGCCCTTCCCGGGTACATTCATGATGCCACTGTCGGTTATACTGGAAGGGAAACATGCATGGTGTCCCGTGGGCGTTCCCTTTGATTGTGTACAAATCTAGGAGAAAAAGGCAAAGTCAAATAAGCATTATGTCAGCTTTGTCTTTGGAAACTGTCATATAGTGAATGCGTTTTCTATTGACTGAGAACCTATGATGTGTAAGGCCCTTGCTATCCCACAGAGAATCCTCAGGGCCTCACTGCCTAGTGTGTGTGAAGGTACAAGGGTAAGTGCTGGCTTCAGAGCACGTGCTGATAAACGGCTTGTTTACCTATTTTCTACCTGTTTATTTACAATGGTGCCCCACCACAGTAGCACACATATTTGTCAGTGGATGAGAAGGAAAATTAAATGAAGATCTATTTTAAAATACCTTCTCACCCCCAAATACATCAAGGATCACCATCTGAACCTCAAGAATTGTATAGGCATTTATGAATTCATTCATTCAACAGATATTTATTGGGCATTTAATGTGCCCAGCACTGGGGATGTACTAGAGAGCAAATTGCAAATGTTCCCTTTCATAGGGAGCTTCTGTTTTAGTGGGAAGTGTACAAGTAAACATATAATTTCAGATCGTGATAAGTGCCATGAAGAAAAACAAAGCAAGGCGGGAAGACAGTGTGTGTGTTTGAAGGATGGAGGAACACTATTGTGGAGAGGGTTGTCAGTGAAGGCCTCTCTGAATAAGAACTGGGTGAGGTCAAGATGCAAGGCTTTGCGAAAGAATTGTTCTGGTGGGCGGGACAGCGCGTAAGAAGGGCCTGTGACAAGAGTGTGCGGGGGGGGGGGGGGTGAAAGGGGAAGCACAAGGAGGTGCAAAAGGAAGGGGGATTGGGGATGTACTGGAGCGTCAGCTCACAGAGGGCTGGCTCTGCCGCATTATGGATTTTGGCCTTTGCTGTGAGGGTGGTGGGAAGTCAGTAGTGAGTTTTGAATGGGAAAATGACATGATCAGATTTCCATTTTTAAAGACTAACTCGGGGTGCAGCGTGGCAAACCGAACCGACATGGGGAGAGGGGGAAATAGGGTGACTAGCTAGGAGGCCTCTACTGTGAAGAGGTGGTCTGTCGGCTGCTTTCTCAGAGTATTTCAATAATCGGGTATCCTTGGCCTTAAGCATGACTCAATGGGGGGGGTGCTTTCAGTGGTGAGGGGGGATCTGGGCCACCCTCAAGTAAGGGGGTCTTGGAGCAGAAAGGCCAGCTGTGGAGGTATTCACTCCCTCGCCACAGTTTGCAAGGCTAGACTGAGCACACACCACATTGCCAGCCCTGGAGGTTTAAGAATTACAGGTATTTCAGGATACATCCCCCTGTTTCAATCCCCTGACTTCTACTCAGTATTCCCCTGAATGTGTAGGAATGTGAGTATATGGCTAAAAAATTAACATAAAGCAAAATATTAAGTTCTTCCTTAGAACCGAGGACTATTCAGAGTGCTGGCTTGCAACACTTGCTTATTGTAGTGAGTCCTGAAAATGGCTTGCTCTTGGCTCTCTTTTTATTTGGTTTATTGTAGGGACAAAAGAAAATCCTGCTTTGGATCTTAGGAGTCCCTTGCTCTACTTCCTAGGACTGGTGTAAAGTTCTTAGAAGGATATGCTCTTGTTAAGGCAAAATTCTACTCAGTAGAACCATGAGGTCAGGGGCCACATCTGTCTTGTTGGCTTGTGCAAATTAATGCCCAGCACTGTATCTGAGAAACAGTCAGTGCTCAATAAATAAGTGAAGGATGGATGGATGAATGAATGAAGAGAGCTACAGAGAAAAATTTAAGAGCCAGGTTTGAGGTTTCAGAATTTATGCCATGTTCTGTCTTCTTTTTTTTTCTGCTCAAAATACCAAATATTACAAAACTATGGAGAAGGAAAACCCCCACTCCTGAAACCATGCTTTTCCACCCTTTGACACTTGCCAATGGCTTTGACATTGTGGTTTATCTTTAAATGCCTTGTCCACGAACATCACATGGATGCCAGTGAAGAGGCTTTGAGGTGCTCTGTGGACACACTCATATATGGGGCTGAGTTTCTACAATAAGAGAAATGGGGGCAGGAGAGATTTTTCTATTCATCCTGATAAGTCTTTACTTCATAGACCTTTTCTTCGCACCTTTATTTTCTTTTTCTCTCCTAGCCTTCCATTCTTTCTCTTCCTTTCCATTGATTCCCAGAGTTATTTAAGTGTTTTCTCCACTAATATCTTTAAATTCCAATTTTTGCTTCTTTAGCAGAATGTAGAAAGCTCATTCCAAGACTCCAATAATCCTTTTATAATAAGCGAGTAAGCAACTAAAATGTGTTTAGCAGACATCCCTTGAGACTCTAGGTGCTGTTGTATAATTTACAAAACTTTACTTAGGGGCAAACTTTCTAAATACATCTTTTCACGAGTAGTTTTATCTCAATTATTTATTTATTTTTTTACCTTTGTGCAGATATTCACAAATGCTTCCACCATCTGACATATAGGAAATCCACTTGTGAAGAGATTTCCATGAGGCCACAAGCATGTTGTTGTGGTTCACCTGGACCGTGTACTGGAAAGGGCCAGTAAGCATGTTCCTGTTACAGCGCCATCTCAAGGAAACGTGAGTGCAATCACACTCGTATATGCTCAACGGCTGCTCTGGATTTGATAAATTCAGGCCTAGGCAGCCACTGCCTCCTATGTTAAAGAGGTGGTGGTTTGAAACCCATTTCCACAGCATGTGCTTGTTCGGTGGTTTGCAGTTCTCCAGGGTCAGTACAGATTTGCCTGCTTGAATGCATTTCTTCAGGTTTTCACTCTGGATAACGAATATCCCTTTATCTGAAACAACAAAAGAGAAAACGTGGCATGGAACTTTCATGTATCATTAACTAGTGTCATGAGGATCCCAGTGTACATGTCTATATGCTGTCATGTGTCAAAATTTACAGCCATTTTGAACAGATCTGGAGTTGATGGATGGGTCCACCCGAAGAGCTTTATTTGCATAAAACAGAGGGGTTTCTTGGGAAACAAAATGGACTTGTTGGAACAAATGGGAAAGTGATCTAAGACCTCCATGGCCATACATTAGCAAAGGCTGCCTGTTGACCCACGGGGAGGGGTATTATGGTGAAGGAGCTCGCCACAACTGGATAGAGAGCAGGGATTGGTAATAATACCCAGGGCTAAAAGGGAGGGACATTGTGTGCGCAGAGGTATGGTGACCCTTTGGTTTTCTTCGGGCAAGTGCCTGGATATTAGAAACCTACCAGCTGAACCAAGGGTCACTGAAATGTTAAGTTCTACTATCCGATTCCTATAGAAAAACAAAAGGATATAAGTGAAGTGCTGTTTTGTGTCTTGATACAAGATGAAATGCTGGTGGGGAAAAAAGCTTCTCCACATTTGTTCTCAGTGCTGGGTCCCTGTGTAGTAAAAAAGTGGGGACATTTGCTCTGGGGATGGCCTCTTCATGAGAGCAGCCTCGTTGGGTGGGACCAGCAATAGATGGGTGCCCGGGACACTGGCTCAGACCCGGCACCCCGTGTAGATACGTGAGGGATAGTAGAGGACTATGGCAGTGGCCAAGCCACTCAGGCCACAGGGAGATGTGGAGAAAGTAGGCTTTTGCGATACACTTCTGAGCCTCTAACCTCTGGAATCGGCAGAAGAGATTTGGGTGAATTTCCTGTGGAAAAGCTGGGGGGACCCAGCCAGGGCATGGGTGTTAGCTACCTGCCCGCTATCGAACTATCTCTCAAGTCACTGGTCTGGAAAACACCTGTTACACAATTATGAACATGTCCTCTCACAGGTTTTTTGGAGGTAGAAATCATGTCTAATTTCTTCAGTCTAAGCACGGAATGAACTGAGTACATTATAGAAGTTCAGTAAATCCTCAATCTTGACTAAATGTGCTGACGCTGCACAGTCCTGCCTGCAGAGGCTGGAAGGCCTGGGGTTCCTGAGTTTCTCACTTCAGAATGTCTGGTCAAGGTCCAAGAGCTCTTCTATTCACCCATTAGGTAGGCTCCCTTCTTATATTTTACCTCCTGTCCATTCTTTAAAAAGCTGAAGGGACCTTATCAGCTTTCCTTAAAATGGCTGTGGTTTAGGGCAAGTTGTGTTGTGTGGCAGGGGCATAGAAGTGACAGGCAGAGGCCTTCTGGAGATTTGGGACAGTGCAGGACAAGCCTCCCTGTGCATCAGTGCATGGGGACAATGCTTCATTTTGGTAAAAGTTCTTTTGTTTTTTCCAAAGTTACTCAGGCAAAGAACTGATTTACTGTCACCAAAATCACTGACGACATTGTTAAAAAAAAGACTGTCAATGTATTAATTAAAGCTATACCTCATTTAAAAATTGATAACTTTACTTATAACCATATATTTGGGGAGTTGAATTAGTTGTCAGAAAATTGCTTTGATCATCATATATCAGAGCAAAAGAGAAGCGAGTGTGTGTTTGGGCGGGGGAAGAGAATGAATGGTTTTAGGGAGATTTCATTTAGATCAGGAAATTTGTTTTCCTAATGAAGACGATATCTATATGGTTATTAGTAATAGTCATTCAAGATCAAATCTACCCCTCGCCAATGCGATGTGGACTCTGATAATTAACCTTCTCTCCAACTCTCCTTTTCACCTTTTCATGCCTGGGTAGAAGGTTAACTTTAATTTCTGTTGTAATCTACTAATTACTTTCTAGCTAGCCCAGAGTTTCATTAATTTTTCACTAAAGGGTAATTATTTTACTATAACTGTTCTGTAGGTTAGCTTCTATCTCAAATACATGTTCAAATATAGCCACCTACTTACTGGCTGTATCTCAGCCCCCTGGGCCTCAGTTTATACACCTAAGATGGGTAGACAGACAAGTGGTTGAGGGCTTTCAATCAGGCAGGCTGTTCTGGAATTTTGGGCAAATTTTTAATCTCAATGAGCCTCGCCTTTCCTTTTTGAACTGGGAGCGTATGTGATACTGACCTCACAGGGATACTAAAAGTATTCTATTAAATAACCCATGCAAAGCACATCACATACCACTTTGGCATAGGAAGACTTCAGCAAGTTGATGTTGTTATTATTGTTACTGTCATCCCTTTGGCTTCCTAATTCTTGGTCTGCAGAGGCAACATAGATCTGACTGAACACCTGGAAAGTGCTAACTTGAGCATCCCCAAAGACTTCTCTTCTATCATTACCAGAAAAGTTCATTTTTACTCTAGCTTTTGCAGCACACAGTGTGTGTAGACTTTTTAAAAAATCCTGAGGTCACCTTTTATGGAGGAAAAATACTCTTCAAAAGCCAGATAACAAAATTCTTGTCTTATTTGTTCAAATATGTGAGCAATCATGAATTAAGAGTCTTCATCTGTTCATCTTCCACACTAGTATCTACCTGTAAAGTCTATACTGCAGCTCTCTGATAAGAAAGAGAAAAACACAGGATGTTGACAAGCAGTGTATGGGTGAGTGAATGGATGGTCTGTAAGTCAACATGGAAATGA
The DNA here is from genome assembly GCF_003265705.2 of Callorhinus ursinus. NCBI lineage: Eukaryota > Metazoa > Chordata > Mammalia > Carnivora > Otariidae > Callorhinus > Callorhinus ursinus. The sequence continues at coordinate 69,079,583 of NW_027397064.1, read as the reverse complement.
TATATCACTAAAATTTTGGGTGAATAAATAATGTTTTTAAATGTTCAAATTATTAAGTGTTACAAGAAGAGGAATGGTGGGATCAGAACTTCTGGAGTTACACCAGTGATCATAAAAATACCCTTCTGAAGCAGAAGATATTTGACAAACTTAATCCCATGCTGCTCACCTTTGGAGTATTATGTTTTCATGCCCAGCTGCCTTTAGAATGTAGTTTTTGGAAAAGTTCCTTAGAATGTATCATAAACAAGTAGCTCTGGCTTAACAATAACAATAAATATGCCATCTCCAAAAGAATAGTAGGATACGAAGCTAAAAAATGACCCAATCCCATTTTCCCATTAAACTATAATAGAATCTGGTCCTGGCACCATTAGTCTCTATAAATTCACTGAAGAGAAAACAATTGCTTTCAAACAGACTATGAGGAGACCCAATATAGGTATCAATATTCTGATTATTATTATATGCATATATGGGTTGTCTGTAACAAAAACATAATGTGAAAAAAGCCACCAATCCTTAGTGTCTATAGTCAGGTTTTAAAAGGATGAAAACCAAATGTGGGAGGAATCAAGATTGATTATATATGTCAAGGACATCAGTTCTGCTTGAACACTGATTAAGTGATTAATGAAGGACTGCCAGAATTACTAAATCTCTTTGCAGTAAAATGTTATTACACTTCCCTTCATAATTATAAGTTTAAGAGGAAAGAAAGGATTGATTTACTAGAAGTAACTTATAAGCTAACTTTTATCCTTTTCACAGGGGTGGGGGGTGGGGGATAAAATCCACAGAAGACAGTGGTTCTACTTTCTACTTCTGGGTTTTTCTGAGGAGGAGATCATTTTAGACCCACCCTTTGGCCCCACAGGATAACATGTACTTTTTTTTTTTAAAGATTTTATTTATTTATTTCACAGAGAGAGACACAGCAAGAGAGGGAACACAAGCAGGGGGAGTGGGAGAGGGAGAAGCAGGCTTCCTGCTGAGCAGGGAGCCCGATGCGGGGCTCGATCCCAGGACCCTGGGATCATGACCTGAGCCGAAGGCAGACGCCTAAAGACTGAGCCACCCAGGCGCCCCTAACATGTATTTTTCTAAGAAATGGGAGGAGAATTCTTCCTTGATCAAATGTGGAACTTAGGTTTAAGGTAATCCTTTTATGACTGCATGTAGAATATTACTACATTCCACAAGTATTTGTTGAGTGCTAACCATGGGGTAGGCACCAGAGACCAGAGACAGAGAGAGGAATTATTTGCCTAAATATCTGTCCCATAAAAGTATATCTATTTCTTCCGAAATCATGAGAATTCTAGTTAAAGAAAAGAAAGAAGTTCCATCAATTCCAAAGAAAACATTATAACTACATTTAAAATGACCCTTAAAGCGAGTGATGAAAAACAAAAGAAAATAGCCCAGAATTTAAAACACTTGACTGGATCCTTAACTAGTGTTATATGTGAGGTGGACATGGGTCCTCAGTGTCCTTGGATCATTCTGAGTGGGGAGAGTGTGTGTGGTTGCACGCACTTGCCCACTTTCCAGGGAGGAGACAGAGAACAGGCTGGAAGAAATTAGGCCATTTGGAGGAGACTAACTTTACCCATAAACCCGAACCATGAACTTTAGAGCTGGTGGGACTATAAAGGTTATTTCACTGAATCATTCTTTTAAATTTTTTCCGAATCCATTTTGTCTCTGAAGTTTAACATCCATGTGCTCAGTGAGGACAATATAGGTCTAGTTCTAGCTTTATTTACATACATTAATTTATAACATATAAAGAAGAAAATAAACTGCTGCAGATTGTTGCCAAAAATTTGAAGTAGGAGACTTAAAATTTCAAACAAACATTTTTTCAGTCCCTAGTATGGTATGTGTTAGGAACCCTGCAGAAAGAAGGATATGTATGTCATAGTGTTTGCCCTTAAGGAATTGATGTTAACCCTGGGAGTATATCGTGAAATGTACAGAAAGAATTATAACTTAACGCTGAAGTATATTTTGATGTCAGAGGTATAAATAAACATACTGAGGTAAAAGCCAGGGCTAGGAGGGGTAATTTCGCTTTTCAGAGAAATCTCTCTCTCTCTCTCTCTCTTTCTCTCTCTCTCTCTCTCACACACACACACATTTTCATTCAATATTCATTTATTAGTGACCTAACTTCTGTCACACACAGAGGTACATTGGTGAACTAGCCAAGCAAGATGCCCGTTTTCATTGCAGAGAGAGAGAAAAGAAAGAGTTCAGAATAGCGGAGGAGGTCTATAGGTGCACAGCTGGGGAGGTGGGCAAGGGGGCATTCTGGGCAGAGCGATTATCACCAAATCTCAGAAGTGACAAAAATAATCAGCTCCAGGGTGATGAGAGCCCACCTATATCAAAGACTTTGGTGGTTATACAATATAAAATTAGAAAGAGGTGGTTTGAGGTCATTTTATGACGAAGTTGAATTTTATTCAAAAATTTTTCTATTACTCTTCAGATGAGAGAGAGAGCTTTGGGAAGAAGAGAAGGTGTGACTGAGCCTCTGGTACAGATGAATTGGCATGGTGAATCATTCAACAAAAGCATTTACTTAGCCCTTACTGTGTGCCCAGCATTGTCTTAGGTGCTGAGAATATAGGTGTGAGACAAACGTCCAAGTTCCTGGCCTGGAGGAGTTCTCATCCTTCGGTGGGATGAGACAGTCCACCAAGGAGCTGGAGCACCGTCTGGGGATTATTGCTATGATCCAGTAAGGGGACAGAAGCCCCAATTCAGCTCGGTGTGGTGAGACAGGAAAGGAGGGAATGGTGAGACTCCGGTCACTAGAAAGAGAATTTCAAGGGGGAAGAAATGACAAAATTTCGTGATCAATGGAATGTGAGGTTTCTGGAAAAGGTAATTGCAATGATTTGTTTTCTGGTTTCAGCTGTTCAGTTGGCTGGCAAATGCCTGCCAATTCCTATGATACCATGAGGTTGGAGTCTAAAGCCTGGAGCTACTATTATAGTCTGATCCATCTGTTTGAACGGTGCGGACTGGAGGTACCTGTAGGACATTTCCCTTGAGGCCCCCCCTACTTCATTTTCGGCACCCCTTCTGATCACCTCCACCTGCCTTGGGGTGCCCCCTTCTGCTTTAAGACAGCTCTTCTCTTAGAAATGGCTGGAGGTTTGAAGTGGTAAGTGAATAAGATAAGGTTTGAAGCATCAGGACTTCATTGAGTTTTCTGTACTTTTCACACAAAAACACTTGAAACAAAGCAATAAAACAATTCCTAAAGAAATGCTCTTTTTATGGTGGATTTTAGGCAAGCAAAGGGCTTTCTGGTATTTAATAAATTCCATTATGGTGGTGGCTACCTAATCCAAGTACCCATAAAAAGTCAGCCTCTGTGTTCCTCCATGTTAAGGGAAGAGGAATGAAAAGTTCACATGCACGGTTCACATCAAGTGCAATGCTTAAGAAAGCTATTAGGAAGCCACAGCTTGCCAAATACAATCCAGTTTCAATCTCCCACCCCATTTCCCTGGATTTAAAGCTCTTCTCCTCAGGGCGCCTGGGTGGCTCAGTCGTTAAGCGTCTGCCTTTGGCTTAGGTCACGGTCCCAGGGTCCTGGGATCAAGTCCCGCGTCGGGCTCCCTGCTCGGCCGGGAGCCTGCTTCTCCTTCTCCCACTCCCCCTGCTTGTGTTCCCTCTCTCACTGTGTCTCTCCCTGTCAGATAAATAAATAAAATCTTTAAGAAAAAATAAAGCTCTTCTCCTCTATCCACCCACACAGTCAGTGCTCAGGCACTCTCTGCCCCGTAGCATCTCTTGAATCTGTCCAGTTCCTTTCTGCTCTGACAGTACAGTAGTCCCTCCCCAACCCTTAGCTTCCATTTTGCTTTCGGCAGTTTCAGTTTACCCAAGGTCAACCGTGGTCAGACAGCAGATGATCCCTCTTCTGATGTGTCACCAGAAGGTCGCAGGTGGCCTAATACTATGTTATAATACCTACGGCATTCACCTCACCTCATCTCATCACATAGATACTTTATTATCTCGCATCGGCACAAGAAGGGTGAATACAGTACAATGAGATATTTTGAGAGAGACCGCATTCACACAATTTTTATTACAGTATATTGTAATTGTTTTATTTCATTATTACTGTGGTTAATCTCTTACTGTGTCTGATTTATAAATTAAACTTTATCATAAGTATGTATGTATAGGAAAAAACATAGTATATATAGGGTTTGGTACCATCTGCGGTTTCAGGCATCGACTGGGGATCTCAGAATGTATCCCCTGCGAAAAGAGGGAGACGACTGTCTTTCAGTTTGGGCATGGAAAGGGTCCAGAAGGCGGTGGGGAGGGCATGTCTCTCCTGTAACCAACCTGAAGGTGAGCAGTGTCTCTCTTGAGATGTTTTGACCTTTTCCAGCAACACAAATTTGGGTTTGTCCTGTGCGGTGAACAGTGGATTCAGATCTGATTGTTTTCCTTAATTAGATTACTCTGTAGCAGGAAAGGATGTTGTACGCCACTGAATCAAGTTCTGTTCATGGCTGACTGATGCAGAAAATCTGGATTCTTAATATGACTTTCCAAACCAATAAGCAAGGAATTTCTGATGCTTGCAGAACTTGAAAGAACAGTCCCGCAGAACAAAGTGAAAAGTATGCCTGTCCCTTCTGGCCCTCTCTGCATGCATATTTGCATTTTACCCCAAATCATCTGAGATTTGGTGTTTGTCTCTTAATCTGACAGCACCTAACAAAGCCTGTGGCTACTTCTCAATTGCCTTCTATTAATCAACTAAAAGATAAAGTACATTTTAAAATATGTCCTTATCCTGTCGCAGAACTTCCGTTTCTTTATCTGCCCTAGCACTGTCCTTGATTTTGAGCTTTCTTCATTTTCCTGCGGCTTCTGAACCTGGATAATCATCATCTCCGCAGGCCCATGGGATCCCTCTTGCTAAATCTTTTTATGTGTTCTCTCCCCTTTTCTCTCTAATCTTCCCAAATCACCACTCCCAGTTCCACGGGGCACACAATACTCTTTCTCATATGCGGGAAACATGAAACCCAGCTAATCAGCTCCACGGGCTCCAGTTTTGTGGGGATTCAAATTGCCTGTTACCAAACCCTGCGTGAGGTGGGTTAACCCTTGTAGACTGTCCTTACCACACCCTGCTTCCTTGGATTCCCTCCTGCCCCTTCCTCAGTTAGCAGGAGCTGACCCTTCCAGAAAATCTCATCCCTTCTGAGGTTCTTCGCTGTATCTCTCTGTATCTTACCAGTGAATTAGTAAATTGAGTTGAAAATCTTTCTCTTCCTTTTAGCTTTTCGTCTATCCCTCCATCATTTTGTCTTTAACTCAAAAGTACCTAATAGACATGGCTGGTATAACAATCATTATTCACAGCAGCTCTGTTATCTTCTTATAGACTGTTGAAAATATACCATCTCGGTCACCAGGAAGCCTGGCTACAAAGAGCAAGTTCCGGCAAGACGCAGTAAGACAAAACACAGTTAAACTTCCCTCTACAAATGCCTGCTTGTTGGAGCCCTGGGGATATGCTTCAAAGACTAGGTCACCAAAACAAATAGATACAGAAAACAACTCCACCAACAGTCAAAACAACTCTGGAAATGATGTGACATTATTGAACACAAAACTGTTAACACGAGCTCATTCATCTTAGGTGCTTTAAGAATATACCCATTTAAGAAAAATATACATTTACTTAACTGGGAGATAGAAATTAACACACACACAAAAACAACTATTAATGGTAGATATATTGTTAGTTCCTGTACTAGTTTGCTAGGGCTGCAATAACAAAGTACCACAAACAGAGTGACTTCCTAGAAATTCACTGTCCCACAGATTTGGAGGCTAGAAGTAAAAAATCAAGTTGTCAGCAGGATTGGCCCCGTCTGAGCCTGTGAGAGAAGAATCTGGTCCAGGCTCCCTCCTTGGCTTGTAGATGAGCGTCTTCTCCCTGTGCCTCTTCACATCATCTACTCTCTATGCGTATTTCTGTGTTCCAATTTCCCCTTCTTATAAGGACACCAGTCATATTAAATTAGGGCCCACCCTAAGCACCTCATTTTAACTTGACTATCTCCATAAAGGCCCTATCTCCAAATAAGGTCTCATTCTGAGGTAATGGGGGTTAGGGATTCAACATAAAAATTTTGAGGGGGATACAATTCAAACCATAGTAGTCCCCATGCTTCTGATTCAGGCTGGCTCCCTACTTTGCAGGGCCCAGAGTAAGATAAAAATGTGGGGCCGTGCCTGGGGCAGGGAAGTCAAGTCAATCTCCACTTCCCATGAGCCCACAAGGGATTGCAGCCTCTGTGCCAGCCAGTGCTGGACTCACACGCAGTGCCTGGACTGGGGATAGGTGACAGGCTCCCCACTCAGTCCTCACCGAACACACCTGGTGCTGTCAGTCCAGCGGGGATAGCCGCTGCCTTGCTCCTCCCTGAGATGCCACTGGCCTTCCACTAGCAGACCCCGGGCCCCCTGTCCTCCAACCTGAACACAACCTGTTAGCACAGTGGACAGAAGGTAGGAGTGGGGAGGCAGCCGCTTAGAACCCATCCAGGGGATCTGGCGGGGTGGGAGTGCGGTGTGACACAAGTGGGATTGAGCTTGAACTAGTTTCCAGCTTCCGGCTCATGCTCTGTTATCCCACGAGACTTCATGCCCAAAGCACAAATTCAGAGATTAAAATTATTAAGAATTGCAAGACCCAAAACCGTAGAACATTAAACTTCAAGTGCAATGCTCTGCTGAGCACGGGGCACTCTGTGTCTTCATTGGCCACATGCCCATGAACCCACCCTGTTCTTACCTGAACAAATCTAACACTGTGGAAGAAAGACTGGCAAACTACAGAGCACTTCTTTTACGGCAGAACTGCTTGAAGCTGAACAGTAACTGCCTTGGTTTCTCCATCTGCGCAATGAGTATAATAATGGCACTGGCTTCACAGGATTGTGATAAGGATTACCTCAGTCACTGTGAACACTCTATAAATGTTAAGAAAAGAGAAGCAAATCTTAACATCGAACATGGATAGTGCCAAATAAGACAACAATGTTTTTAGTTAGAGAACTACTTTGAATTTCCTCTTATATTTTCATAATTGAAAAGGAAAGTTCTCAAGAGAAGAATGCCAAAAGCCAGAAATAGTAAAACTTTTTTTTATGAGCATATTTCTTTTTCATGCTAATACCTTTTTTTGCATTTATTTTATTACCTGGGAGGCTGAATATATTTTTAGGTTAGCCATTTACTTTTTTAAAATTAAGTTTTCATTTAAATTCCAGTTAGTTAACATTCAGTGTAATATTAGTTTCAGGCGTACAATTTAGTGATCCAATACTTCCATACATCACCCAGTGCCCATCACAACCAGTGCACTCCTTAATCCCCATCACCTATTTCATGCATTCTCCCACTCACCGCCCCTCTGGTAACCATCAGTTTGTTCTCTATAGTTAAGAGTCTGTTTCTTTGTTTGTCTCACTCTTTTTTTTTTCTTTACCCATTTTTTTTCCTTAAATTCCACATATAAGTGAAATCGTATGATATTTTTCTTTCCCTGACTGACTTATTTCGCTTAGCATAGTAGCATATTTCTTTGGAACTGTAGTAATCTGGAAAGTATCATAAATTAAAAAGTCATGTGGCCACACATGAAAGCAGAAACCTCTTGTTTGTTTTGTTTAGCTCTGTATCACAGAATCCAATTTACAGAAATTTTAATAATATTCCTCCATTTTGCTTGAGTGGCTTTATAAAATATTTTTCCCTGAATGACTTAGTACAGTGTTTAAAAGGCATTTGTTTGTTTCTTTTATGAACAGTATTTCCTTTCACTCTGAATAATTAAAGAAATATAATTTATGTTCCTAGCTTTGTATTGGAACATCTCCTAAAAGGCTTTCAAGGATAATTTCTACAAGAAAGTGGAGGCAGGGGTCTATAAATGTCTCCACTATATTACTTTGATAGATCATATGAGGGTTCATCACACAGGGATGAGTTTAGAAGAGGCAAAACAAAGGAGTCATTTCTTCAGAAAACTCGATATAAATAAGCAAATTGTTAGGTCAAGGAAGGGGAGATGAGGGGACAACCGAGGTCTCTGTGTGACTCTACTGTTCTGGTCATTGGCTTGGAACCTGCAGAGTGTGGAATCAGTTACTGTAACAACCAACAATAAAAAGAGGTTAGAAGCTTAATGAGAAAAAGTAAAGCACCAGGAAAATTGGAAGTCTATGCTGACTTTCAAAGGCTCGTGAGAAAAACAACCAGTCAGAGAAGCTGGGATGAGAAAAGTATGAAGTGGAAGAGATTCTGAGAGATGATGATGAAGATGGGAGAAACAGAGTCAGGTGGTGGGAGTGATTGATGACCGGGTAGGACAGCTAAACCAGTATCTGATCAGGCTTGTACTTAAATTCCTCATCTCTAAGATTAGGAGAATGGCTCGTTGCCCAGGGGTGTAGGAATTGCCTAGAACAGTTTTTTAAAAATCAGTAGCTTTTCTGCTTTATGAAAATATTCATTCTTACATATAGACGTACTGGTTTGAAAAAGGAAGAATTGCAGAGCACAAGAGGCTGGCTTCCTGTTCCTCCTGTCACGGAATCAAATCACATGCTCCCATCAAACCACAGAATACAGAATGAATTATTTTGTGAGGTCATAAGGATATGGGGGGGGTGTCTTTTGCATTAGTGCTTGAGTGCCTGGTTCGAATTCCCATTTTTCTAGTTCCTATAGGTGCAAACTCTTTAACCTTCTTCATCGGTAAAGAAGGGTATTATTAATAGTACCTACCTCATTGTGGTAAAGACTCAGTGTGTTAATGTGTGTAAAATTGCACACAGTAATCAATCTTCAATTGTTAGTTACTACGAGGAGCAGTCAAGGGAACCACTGTTACCTTTGTATCAGAAATGGAAGCTATGGGGAAATCTCAGGGTCACCTCGTCTCCCCGTTGCTGCCTCCAGGTGGTGGCTATCATCACCCTCCTTCAGAAACCTCTCCCCCATGGCACACGGTCTTCCTTTCCTCAACACTGGGGTACACCATCCTGAACCTCTTCCTTACAATCGCAATGACTTTGATGCCAGCTGGCTCCTTGTTCTCCTCTCCACCTCAATGCCTTGCATAGATGCCCTAATACTCCAACCCAGTGTTTTCTCCACCACAGGTCATGGCTCATGAATGGGTCATGATATCAGTGTAGTGTGTCATAATCCGTGTTACAAGATGAAGTGGAATGGAACAGAGTAGATGAGTAGCAGCACATCGTATTAGGTAATGGTATTTTTTATTTATTTATTTTTTTAAAAAAGATTTTATTTATTTAACAGAGAGAGACACAGTGAGAGAGGGAACACAAGCAGGGGGAGTGGGAGACGGAGAAGCAGGCTTCCCGCTGAGCAGGGAGCCCGATGTGCGGCTCTATCCCAGGACCCTGGGATCATGACCTGAGCCAAAGGCAGACGCTTAACAACTGAGCCACCCAGGTGCCCCAGGTAATGGTATTTTTTTAAATGAAACTTTTGTTTCATACACTTATGTCTGTACTGCTGTGGATGATGGGTTCCTCAACTTCCTCTGCCCCAAGGACCTTCTTTCACCTGTTCCCCACTTTAGTGACCACGCCTACAACCACACCTTGGACTTGGTCACTACCAAGAAAGGATCCACCTCCAAAACTTGTTATTTCCATTTTATGACCACTGCCCCTCCTCTTCTGCCATTTCTTCCATGTCTTTCACTGAGTTTATTATTTTTAATTTTCTTCTTTTTTAACCCATATTTCTTGAATCCAAACTTTCTGCTTCTCAGTATTCCTGCTGTGACTGACTTAGCTCATATCATTAATGTCTTTCTTCAAGAGCAGTCGATTTAACCTCTCACACGGTCTTTTTGCTGACCTCTATAATTACCCTCTTCAAGTCCCAAACTGACCATGGCATTCCTAAACTTAAAAGTGTGTTCTGGTTCCCTTTTGTCTGAACTCATGAAGCTCTTCTCAGCAGTACCCAGTCCACCTAATCAGAATTTATTTTCCTTAAGCAGAGTGCCTCTAACCAAAGTCTTCATTTCCTCATCTCTTGCATGCATCCGAATATAGATCTGTCACAACTTCTTGTCCTGCCACAACCCTATTCTGGGGATCTACTCAATCATAGCCCCTGATGGAGCAGATCCATGTGTGCACCTCACACCACTATCGCAGCCTACCAGCCATGGAAGGCCTCTAATTCAAGGGCAGAGTGAGGGACTGGCCAACATGCTATGACAAGTGTGGCCAGATTCCTCTCCTAGGAAATTAGGCAACTCTTCCTAAGAAGCCGTGGGAGCTACACATGAAAGGTACTGCAAGTAGAAGCAGAAGAAACCAGTCCATAGAAAGAGAACCAAACAGGGACCAGCAAGCAGCCCCGGACAGAGAGAACCAGAGAAAGTAGTTGCTTTATTTCAGAGAGAGTAGTTGAAATGGTAGTTGCTTTATTTCAGAGGCCAGTTCTCAGTTCGCAGGAGGCCTGGCTGCACAGGAGAGCCGGTCCTTGGGCCCCCTTGAGATCCTAGTGCCCTTATATCCAGCCTCATGTTTGCCTGAGTGCCCTTCCGTGGGCCCTCTTTCTTCCATCCAAAAGAGCTTAGACTAGAACTTTCAGCCTACTGCCCAACACGTAATTCTGTGCCTCTGTGCTTTCCTCCAGAATGCTCTATCTCCTTTCTACTTATCTTTTAGGAAAATAAATGCCCTTTTGTAATCCACAGCCCCTCAGGCCAGGACCTTCTGAGTATGCCTTTAGAACTTTGCTCATTCCTTGTGATCTTAACATCTACTGCACTGTTTTGTAATTTTTTGTGTTTTTGCGTCTGTCTCTGGACTCTCTTCTCTTGAGGACATATCCTGCTCATATTTTTATCTTTCCAATCTGGGAGTAAGTAGCAGATTCCATTGGTTATCTATACAGCCTACCCTGGAGGTCATTTACCTGACAGAGTTCTCATATTTTTCTGACTGACTCTCTGTGTCTCCTTGCCTGACAGTGATCCATTCAGGCCCGGAGACCAGGAGATTAGTGCCCCAGGAGGGACCCTCCATCAGGGAGGAACAGGAGTTGGTGGATGAATACCTCTGTTTCCTGCACTTGAGTGGGTCCACTGCGTTCTTCACAGTCACCGAGAAGGGCTCCTGTGAAATTGAGCCCCTTCCCTGTCTCATTTCCTCACTCTTCCATTGTGTCTTCTAGAATCACCTCCCAAATAAACTACTTACATAGAAATATTTTCATACCTGAATAATCTCTCTGCCAACTATGTCAAATTTTCAGATTTGCAAACTGTCACTTGGAATGTACAGGAGGTAGCAGATGGTTTTAACTTCGGAGTGTCCTTGGCCACTAAGAAGAAGGCATTGATTAGAAACTATCTCAGGCCAGGATTTGGGTCTGCTACATATAGTAGGGACTAGCTCCTTAGTGCTAACCCTGGCTCAGAGGCTTACTGGTACCTTTTCTGTGTGGCTTGCGTGCAGCTTCCGTCCTACGGGCTGCTGCCCTGTTCTAGATACTAGCACTCAGGCACATTTTAAAATGTAAAGGAAAAAACACTGTATGGTAAACTCTTAGTGGAGATGGATCCTACCAGGGGGTCAGATGTACATCCACAGGACTCTTCTTTTCCTTCCTTCCTTTCTTTCTTTCTTTCTTTCTTTCTTTCTTTCTTTCTTTCTTTCTTTCTTTCTTTCTTTCTTTC